>NW_027192593.1:14920-99712 GCF_042370625.1 Thermothelomyces heterothallicus | reverse complement strand
TAGTACTTATATCTAGTTTAACCTTCTAATATTCTATCTATAGAAGGCCTAATATAACGTCCTATACTAGTCTAGGGACTATATAGAATATAGCCTAACTCTCCTATCTATTAATATCTATTATAATATAGACTATTTAAGTAATCTTCTAGTTAGGATATACCTCTATTATAGTACTAAGGGTATAAGGGGTTAGCAAATTGATTTACTCGAGTCTAAGCTTCTAGTATATCCTTTTATTAATAATACTATAGCTAGAATATCTATTATCTACTTAAGCATTTACAAAGCTAGTAAAGTTAAGGAAGATTAGAATAAGAAAAGGGGGTCTATCTATTCTCCTACTAATCTCTATAAACTCGCTTTCCTAGTGGTTATAGTCTTCTAACCCCCTTATAAGACTTTGCTTAAAGGCTATTCTTTTCCCTATTCCCTATCTTCCTCGTTAGACTAGTCGCTATCCTCTCTCTCTTCCTTAGCCTCTAGGGTATAAATGTTAGCCCTTAGCTAGTTCTACTATACTAGTCTTCCAGTAGGAGCGTATTTATACTTGGTAATAAAGTGACCCTTCTATCTATACTAGATATATACTCTAGCTGCCTATTATACCGTATATACCTCCTAACTAACCTATTTTACCCTTAGGGTATCTCCTCTACGTCCCCTTAGCTAGTCCTTACTAGGACCCTTTTTCTATAGGTTAGTTTATACCAAGTTAATACCTATTATTAGTATATCCCTATTAATATCCTTCTCTCTTTATAGTTTGGAGGTTACCTACTGTCTTTATATCTACTAGTATCTATTACCTAGGTAAAGAGCCTTAAGGTCTATTATAATTTTATAGTATCTCTTTACTACTACTATATAGTTATCCTAGGGAATTCCCTATCTAATAGCTATATACTTAAGTCTTAGAGAGAGGCATTATTATAATTTGATTAGGCGTATCTCGTCGTTCCAAAGGAGACTACCTACCTTTAAGAGTTTCGCCTTAAACTAGATAATAAAGGTAGAGAATAGCTTATTATCTCTCTATCGTAAGAACTCAAGCTCCGATAGGGCTACTATCTTCTTATAGGGGTTAGAAAAGACACTCTTAAGGTATTAGAGAAACTAAGCTAGGTCGTATCTAATCTTTAGGCCTATAGATTCGTAATATACTATAACCTAGGTCTAAACCTATTATATTAGGTTTCCCTAGATAAAAACCTACTAATTATAGTTAGAGCCGATAAAGTCTCTATCTACTATAAGGATATATTCTATTATACTTTTCTATACTATAAAAAGTTCCTTCTTACCGTCGAAAGGTTCCCTAGTTAGGAGGTATTTCCTTTAAGGCTACTATCTCTCTAGGGATATCCTAACTAAGTCAGGGGTTAGTATAGGTTAAGTCCGGGACGCCTAGAGGGAGTCGATTATAGCGTTCTACTATACTACCGCCACTTAGAGGGAGTAGATAAGTTCTTGTAACTCTGCTAGGCTCGAGGGTATATATGTCCTAGATTCCGCTATAACTAAGTCGCTAGTCGTTCGCTTAGGAGGGTTACTATCGAAAAGAAGGTAGTTAAAATATAATATACTAGCCTTATAGTAACTATAGATAAGCGTATAATATTTTATTTAACTACCTTAAGGGAAGAAAGAGGAGAAAGTAAGTATAGGTGCTAAAAGGGGTTCCGTTTCCTAATATAGGGGGTATATATATGCTCTGGTTAAGGTTCGGTTAGGCGTCAGGTTAGAGCCTAACCGGGTCCTAAGCACGTACCCTATAAACGCCCTACAAACGTATATAGGTCTGGTCCGAAACTGGGTATAGCCTGTTATCAATTAGCCTAGGTAGAGCCCGGGCCCGTGACATTTAACTTCTATATTCCTTTTTCTATATATATGTACTCTATACCCTATATATAGAAGGTTAAAATAACTAGGGAAATTACCCTCCTACCTAATTAATAGGTAATGGTACCTATTAAATATAAGCCTCTCCCGATAGATTGCGCCTTTGTATTTAACTTAGCCTATATAGCCATTTATAACTTTATAATGGATATGAAGACTCTAAAGGTAGTACCTATTAAAAATACTATGTAAGGAACGATCTATATCCCGAAGAGGCACCCTATTAGAAGGATCGAAGAAATAGAAGACAATGGCTATTTTGCCTATTTATAGGAAATAGCTTTTAACGCTACTACAGTTGTAACTACTATTATAACGATAGCTATACCAGCCGTAGTAACCGACGTTAACCCTATATTAATAATCGCTAATTACTACGACGTCATTCCTATCAATACCTCCTTTGATTTGAACAACTATATAGGAGTAATCCTCGAAGGTAGTTATATCCCTCTAAAGCGACTCGTACCTATAGCAATGTTTACTAACATTAAAAACGCGAATTCGAATATACCTATTAGCGACTTCATCTTCTAACTTACCTAGTACTCTAAGAGAATCTAATGGCTAGATGTTTCGTTAAAAGCAATGCCCGGAGCTGCTAGCGACGCCACTAGTAGTAAGGAACGTAAACCGCGAGTACTAGAGAAGCATTCTACCCTAGGATTAAGGATATCCGGCTCCCTACCTAAGATCGTTATTAATAACGGCATCTATATCTACGTAGGTAACTTAGCCCTAGCTAGGAAGTTTACTAACCTAGTCAACGAATTTCTATAACTCTAGAATGACAATAGTCTAATCGATATACCAAAGAGCGAATAGATAAAAGTGCTACTAGTAGAAGGCTAGTAACACTAGAAGATATACTCCTATACGTACCTATTAAGCTAGAGGGATAGGGAAGTCCTAGATAAGACCTTTAACGCCCTCTATCAATAGGGAAAGATACGATTTATAAAAGAGGTTACGCCTTTCGCCTATCCTATCTTCATTATTTAGTATAATATTAAGGGTATCGCTAAGGGTCACGTTGTCATTAATCTATATAATTTAAACAAGGTTACCGTCCCTAATAACTACCTATTACTACTATAATTAGAGATCATCGTAGCCCTATATAGGAAGAAGTTTATAATAGCTATTAACACTACTTTATTTTTCTATCAATTTAGTATATATCCCTAGTATCGTAATAGGTTTATACTAATCAGTCTATATAGTTTAGAGTAACTAACTATAGCACTTATAGGTTACTACAATTTGCCTATATATATATAATAGTTTATAGATTAGCTATTATAACCATTTTCTATATACTATTACATATTTATTAATAATATCATTATCTTCTATAATGTACTAGCCTTATAGCAACTATAGATAAGCGTATAATATTTTATTTAACTACCTTAAGGGAAGAAAGGGGAGAAAGTAAGTATAGGTGCCAAAAGGGGTTCCATTTCCTAATATAAGGGGTACATATATACTCTAGTTAGGGCCTAGTTAGGTATTAGGTTAGAGCCTAACCGGGTCCTAAGCACGTACCCTATGAACGCCCTACAAACGTATATAGGTCTGGTCCGAAACCGGGTATAGCCTATTATCGATTAGCCTGGGTAGAGCCCGGGCCCGTAATATACCCCCCCTCTTTTTCTAGTCAGATGCTCGGGTAGGTCTGCCTAGTGTTACTATAGTAATAGGTCCTACGCGTGCCGGCGGTCTATACGTACGGTCTGGCTTTATTTAGGTCCCGTGTAGGTCCTGGTCTTTGTTTTAATGTTATATAGGTCCCGGCCTTTGTTCGAGTCCGAAGTAGGGCCTGGTCTTTGTTCGGGTCCTATATGTGCTCCCTTAGTCCTACTCCCTAAACGCGTATAAATTCCTCCTCTCCTTCCCTCTAACTCCTACTTCTTCTCTTTTTGTAACCTATAAATCCCTCCCTACCTGTACCTAACCGTGTACTATCCTGCTACCTATACCTATATCGTGCCTAAAAAAAAATTTTTTTTTTTTATTTAGAATGTCTACCACCGTCGGCTTACTTAGTAGTAATAGTAATAGCTATTGTCCTAGTAGTGATAAGAACGAAGATTGTAATATAAGTTTTCCCTTTTATTTTCCTAACTATAGCTATTACACGTATATACTAGGTCCCTACTAACCGCCTAAATTTTAGTGTAAGAACTAGAATATTTCCCTCGGTAGGTTTGCCGTCAAGGGTAACTCCTCTAATAAGGAGTTTAAACTCCTGCCTAAGAAGATATAGTATTATCTTAATTATATTTACTATATTCTAAGTAGTAATAATGTTATATATGTCCCTAGTTATAGTATATCCTATATAATGTACTATTCTACCTATAATCCTTACGTTTAGGACCTATAATTGTAGGCAAATAATCCGCGTTTATATATAGGTATTTGTAAGATTATACACTATTATGATAAGGGTATAGCCCTAGAGACCCCCCCCTAGCCGAAGACCGCGACCCGCGGTATGTATAAGGTAGTCCTTATGCCTATGTTTGCCACCTTGGTATATTCCTTTACTATGATTATAGAGGCCGTATAGGCTAACCGTTCCCCTGCCTAGCTCGCTTTCTCCCCTGCCTAGGCCGCCTCCCCCTGCTACCGTAGTAACGACCGGGCCCTAGTTGCCTACCCCTATACTCCTTCCTACCGTGGTAACACCCTCCCTACTGCCTCTGACCCTGCCCCTGCCCTATAAGCTACTAGGTAGCTTATACGCTATACTATAGCGTAAAATGATATTATACTACGCTAGATATAGTATACGAATGAGAATATATCGACTTTAGTCGATACTAATGCTACCCTTGTCGCCTATATTTTAGGTATGCCTTTGCCTGCCTCCTAGGCCTGCCACGCTACCGCCACGCGCCCTGTACCTGTTCCTATCGACTTCGGCCGGGCCTATGCCTGACGTTCTAGCTCCCTGGCCAAGCGTATGCCGCGCCCGGTCTGTAACCGTGAGGAGCCTGCCCCTATAGCTCCTAAAGATATAATAGAAGAGGAGGAGGAGGTAGGGTACTCGGAGGAGGAGGAAGAGTAAGTATATAGCGTATTATCATTGTATATATTTGTTTTATAATTAATTAGGTTGGCGCGTCTATAACGTAGCTACCGCCTGTCTGCCCCGGGTTTGCCTGTATATATAGAAATTTCAGACTGTTTACTTGTATGTTCCCCTACGTTTCCTCTTCGTAACCGGCCTATTATTTAGGTATATATCCCCCTATTCCTATTCGAAGGCGTCAAGCGCTTTGGTATTCTCTAAGTTTTCTAGTGGTTCCTAGGTTAGGGTGTTATATCCCTTTTATTTTATTAGTACATCGTGATGGTTCCCTCTCCCCCTTACGTTCCTAGCTATAAGGATCGCTTCTACCTTATATTCTTCTTATAGTAGTCTATCCTACGAGAGTTCTAATACTAGGCTAGGGTAAGTCTCTAATATACGTTATAAGGGGAGTAGGTCAGATATAGTATACTTAACTAGATTAATATAGAAGGTAAGGTATAGGCCCTAGGGAATATCTAAAGTGATAATTAGCGGTATTGGTACCACTACTACCCTATATTTAGCGTTAACCTAGTTAAGTTTCCGGCTTAGGTAGTTAGTTTTAATATTATATAAGGATAGCCATACTTTATCCCCTACTTTAAACCTTTTAACTAGACGTCAAGATCGATTAGCGTTCTCTTACTAGCGCTACTATATATATATAATGATAGCCTAGGTCTACTCTATACCTTCTTTCAGGTGGTATAGGAAGTTAATAGCCCTTCCCTATAAGGTTAAAGTGGGAGCGTCTAGGAGGTTGGTAAACTAGATAGGACTTATATTATAGCTATAGAGGAGGTAACTTACGCTTGTTCTGATTACTATTAAGTTACGGTTATTAATTATAAGCTAGTATATTAGAAGATGTTTAGGCTAGTTATACTAGGCAAAGGAAATAATAGTCTATAGGATAGTCTATACCTCCTAGTTTATATATTCTATACCTCTATCTATTTAGGAGTAATAGGCTATTAATAGTAATTGTTCGATCCTGACAATCTTATAGAGAGAAGTCTAAAATTAGCTAAGCTAGTCTAAGCCATGGTTAGTAATAATCTGTATTAGAAACCTATAAAACCGCTACTATATATCCTAGAACCGGAGCGTATACGCTTTAGCCCCTATCGAAGATATAGCCTCGAGTTAGATATATTTCGATAGCCGATCGGTGATCACTATAAGGTAATGGGGTAAGTTCTTCTCTCGTGCTAGGAGGTCGACTATAAAGTCGATAGAAATCTATTTCTAGAAGCGGTTAGCAATAGGTAGGGGTTAGAGGAGTCCTTATTATAATTGCTATAATACCTTGGCCCTTTGGCATATATAATAGTTCCTCGCGAACCGCTTTATATCGGAGGATATAAGATCCTAATAATAGTCCTGTTAGAGCATCTTAAATAACCTATTCCTCCCTAGGTAACCTAATATAAGGGAGTTATAAACTCGTTAGAGGATAGTAGTAATAAGGGGTTTCTACGTAGGGAGCTAAAGTCTCCCCTAGAACTAAAGAGTACCTTATATACTTAGAGAATAGTCTATAATCTAGGTTTACGCTATATTTACCTCTTTAGGGAACTTCTAGGCCCTATCTTAGATAGCCTAGAGTCGGTATATATAGTATTTATCCTTAAGAACTCCCTCGTCCTAGAGGGATATAAGTAAGCTATCTATAAAAATATTACTCCCTTTAGGTAGGTAAGATGTTTCTAATAACTCTAAGATAGTAGAGGTATCTAATTAGATAGTAGGAAGAAGTTATATAGTATACTATATATCTTTAGGGAAGTCTTGTTCGTAATAGGACAGGGCGTTAGGACAAGATACCTATAATCTAGGATAGTATCGGAGCTTAAAGTTAAAATAAGAGAGTATCTTAGCCTATTAAGCTTATCGTTTGCTAATCAGATAGGGCTAGGTAAAATATTTAAGGTTCTTATAGTTAATTAGGATTTAGAAAGGGGCCGTAATATTATAAAGCTCTACTAACTAAGCCTTTAAGTAGGAGATGATTATAAGTAATTCCTTATTATAGATTATATAATTCCTTTTGGCTAGGGTTAACTTCGCGGAATAATAGGCTATAGAATATAGAACCCTGTCTTCTCCCTATTAAGAAAGGCATCTACTAAGGGCTATCCTAGAATAGTCTACCTTAAGAACTATCTCCCTCTCGGGGTCCTATTATACTAGGATTAGCTCCGAGATAAAGGCCGTCTTAAGGGCTTCGAAGGCCTCTTACTCCTCCTTTCCCTACCGAAACGGGGTATTCTTATAGGTTAACCGTATTAGGGGTATAGTTATCTTAGAGAAGTTAGGGATAAAGTCGTGGTAGAAGTTAGCAAACCCTAAGAAACTCTGTACTCCTCGAACTTTCTATAGCGCCTCCTAATCGCGGATAGTAACAAGCTTCTCGGGGTCGGGACAGACTTAGGTACCGGCCTTAATAATATAGCTAAGGTATTTGACTTCTTTTATAGCAAATATACACTTCTTAAGGTCAAGAGTTAACCTTACCGCTTATAGTCTCTAGAGAACTTCCCTAACTCGTTTTATATAGTCCTTTCTACTACCTACTATATATATTAAGATATTATTAAGGTATACTATTACAAAGTCTCTAAGTGTTAGACTAAAGGTATTATTAATATATCGCTAGAAAGTTATAAATATACCTACTAATCTAAAGGGGTAGATTAGCCACTTAAAGAGTCTAAACTAGGTTTAAAATACTATTAAATGCTCGTCTCCCTCTACGATCCGGATATAGTAGAAGGCTGCCCTAATATCGAGCTTTATAAACTATTAAGCCATAGCTAAGGAGCGGAGAGTCTCTTTGATTAGTAGAAGTAGGTATTAATCTTGCTTTATAATCTTATTTAGGGCCTAGTAGTCTATATAGGATCTCTATCCCCTATCTACCTTCTTTACTAAAAGGATAGGAGTAGCGGCTAAAGAGGAACTTACCTAAATCTATCCCTTATCTAATAGATTAATAACCTATTTCCGGACCTCTAATAGGTGATCTTGTAGCATATTATAGAAGGGTCCCTAAGGGAGTTCGGGAATCTTCCTATTAGGACCCTCTATTAACTTGATATAGTGGTTAGCAGCGCTATGGTAAGGAGGTAAACCGCTAGCCTTCTCCTTGTCAAAGAGGTTAGCAAAGTTACGAAGCTCCTCTAGTAGAGTTACCTCTAGTTCTAAGTAGCTACTCCCCTTTTTTCTTATACCCTCGTCAAGTTTACGCCTTGATTCTAAGATAGTTATTATTTCCTAGATACTTATAACTAGGAAGGTATTAGAAGTCTTCCTTTTCTATACTCTCCGAACTAAGCCTATAAAAACTATACCTATAATTTAGGAGATTCCTATCTTTTTAGTCTATAAGGAGACTTCCTAGATAAATAGTCCTAGCTATACCCTAATCTCTAGGATACTAGTACTTACGTCTAGTTTAACCTTCTAATATTCTATCTATAGAAGGCCTAATATAATATCTTATACTAGTCTAAGGACTATATTGAATATAGCCTAACTCTCCTATCTATTGATATCTATCGTAATATAGACTATTTAAGTAATCTTCCGGTTAGGATATACCCCTATTATAGTATTAAGGGTATAAGGGGTTAGTAAACTAATTTATTCGAGTCTAAGCTTCTAATATATCCTTTTATTAATAATACTATAGCTAGAATATCTATTATCCATTTAAGCATTTATAAAGCTAGTAGAGTTAAGGAAGACTAGAATAAGAAAAGGGGGTCTATCTATTCTCTTACTAATCTCTGTAAACTTGCTTTCCTAATGGTTATAGTCTTCTAGCCCCCTTATAAGACTTTACTCGGGGGCTATTCTTTTCCCTATTCCCTATCTTCCTCGTCAGACTAGTTATTATCCTCTCTCTCTTCCTTAGCCTCTAGGGTATAAATATCGGCCCTTAGCTAGTTCTACTATATTAGTCTTCTAGTAGGAGCGTATTTACACTTGATAATAAAGTAACCCTTCTATCTATACTAGATATATACTCTAGCTACTTATTATACCGTATATACCTTCTAACTAACCTATTTCGCCCTTAAGGCGTCTCCTCTACGTCCCTTTAGCTAGTCCTTATTAGGACCCTTCTTCTATAGGTTAATTCGTACCAAGTTAATACCCGTTATCGGTATATCCCTATTGATATCCTTCTCTCTCTATAGTTCGGAGGTTACCTATCGTCTTTATATCTACTAATGTCCATTACCTAGGTAGAGAGCCTTAAGGTCTGTTATAATTTCATAGTATCTCTCTATTACCGCTATATAGTTATCCTAGGGAATTCCCTATCTAATAGCTATATACTTAAGTCTCGGGGAGAGGTATTATTATAATTTGATTAGGTATATCTTGTCATTCTAAAGGAGACCGCCTACCTTCGAGAGTTTCGCCTTAAACCGGATAATAAAGGTAGAGAATAGCTTATTATCTCTCTATTGTAAGAACTTGAGCTCCGATAGGGCTACTATCTTCTTATAGGGGTCGGAAAAGACGCTCTCAAGGTATTAGAGAAACTAAGCCGGGTTATATCTAATCTTCGGGCCTACGGATTCGTAGTATACTATAACCTAGGTCTAAACCTATCACGTCAGGTTTCCCTAGATAAAAACCTACTTATTGTAGTTAGAGCTGATAAAGTCTCTATCTGCTATAAGGATATATTCTATTATACTTTTCTATACTATAAAAAGTTCCTTCTTACCGTTAAAAGGTTCCCTAGTTAGGAGGCATTTCCTTTAAGGCCGCTGTCTCTCTAGGGATATCCTAACTAAGTCAGGGGTTAGTATAGGTTGAGTCCGGGATGCCTAGAGGGAGTCGATCACAGCGTTCTACTATACTACCGCTGCTTAAAGGGAGTAGACGAGTTCTTATAACTCTACTAGGCTCAAGGGCGTATATATCCTAAATTCTACTATAACTAAGTCGCTAGTCGTTCGCTTAGGAGGGTTACTATTAAAAAGAAGGTAGTTAAAATGTAATATACTAGCCTTATAGTAACTATAGATAAGCGTATAATGTTTTATTTAACTACCTTAAGGGAAGAAAGAGGAGAAAGTAAGTATAGGTGCCGAAAGGGGTTCTGTTTCCTAATATAGGGGGTGTGTATATACTCCGGTTAGGGCCCGGTTAGGTGTTAGGTTAGAGCCTAACCGGGTCCTGAGCGTGTGCCCTACGAACGCCCTACGAACGTATATAGGTCTGGTCCGAAACTAGGCGTAGCCCGTTATCGATTAGCCCGGGTGGAGCCCGGGCCCGTGACATCTTCTTAGATATAGCCGAAGATTATATATAGCATTTAAGGACTATCTTTAGCCTATTCGAGAAAAAGAATATTATCATTTCTCCTACCAAATCCTATATTAGATACCTAGATATAGAACTCCTTAGCTTTTGTATAGATAGTCTTAGCCTTACCAATATAGCTTAGTATATCGAAGCGTTTAAGTAATTGTCCTTTTTATATATATTAAAGGTATTAGAATAGTATTTAGGCGCTACTAGTTTCCTATACCACTTGATTCCGTACTATATAAAGATCGCTAAACCATTATAAAAACGTAAGACTAAATTACTAGTGTAAAGGCATAAGTCTAGTAGTTTGGAAGTCGGTAACCGTACTAAACAAATAGGCTATTATAACCGTACTTCTTTCGAGCCGACTAAGCAAGAAAAGGCGTCTTTTTTAGCCCTATAAGAGGCTATCTATCACGAGAACCTAACTATCCTATATCACTTTAATCTTAGTAAACAGCTATATATTTAATTAGACGGCTGTTTAGAGCGTAGATTTGGCGTTATAGTCTTCTATACTCGTAATAAATACGACTAGTACCTAGGCGTACCTATCCTAGCTAACTAAGTGCTACTAGTTATATTCCTAAGCCGCCTATTAACGAAGGCTAAGATACGATATAGGCCCTCTAAATAAGAAGTCGCTTATCTAGTATAGGTAATTTGCAAACTACGTACGATAGTCTATTTAGCGTGTATACTAGTCATCGTATTAACTAACTATGCTATTATATATAGAACTATAGAATAAACTAACCTAGATACGAGCTCTACCGACTACGCTAACCGCCTCCTGATTAACGCGTCTATCTACCTGTCATAGTATGACCTTAAAGTCTACTATCTTCCTAGAAGGCTTAACTTTATACCAGATACCTTAAGTAGATTAAGCGCGCTAGGGGACCCTAAACCATCTAAATACTTTGATAGATTAGCTATACTTGACGACGTATAGTTTGCCTTTACCAAGGCACGGATAGATCCTGACCTCAAGGCGAAGTTCGTTAGCGGCTATAAAACTGATGCCAAATATACCTATATCATTAAGGAGCTTAAGACTAAGTACACGGATAGAACTATTAATAATAAGGGCATCGCTATCTTTTCACGCCATAGGCTACCGTTTGTCTTAATCGACGAGCTCCTCTATTACATTCGCCTAGATAGTACTTACACGTTATATATACTAGCAAGCCTCGTATAATATATCCTTAGCCTGGCCTACGATAAGAAGTATTACTTTAGAACTAATAAGATGATATATAACTTGTATAGCATCACGATTAATAGAAAAACTAGGTAAGTAAAGGACTATATAAAATACTATCTTATTTATTAAGTTAATACCACGGATTGTAACCTTCCTATAGGCGACTACTAGCTAATCCGTCTATCGGATATATTATTAATATAGGTAATTGCTATCGACTTTATAGTAACACTACCATTAGTTACGTTAGCTAGAACGCTATAACACTTAGATAGGTATAATAAATTCGATTTGATAATAATAGTATCCTATAAGTCATCTAAATAAACGCTCCTTATACTATATCACGGAAATATATATACAGATGCCGCCTAGGCCACTAGTACAGATAAACTAATCAAGCCAAGGGAACAGAAGGACCAATCACGATATAAGAAGCGCTATAATCACTACACTCACTAGTAATCAGGGTAATCACCACTATACAATTACTCACAATCACCGTAATCAGGAGTAATCACTAGGGTTATATATATATATAGATAGCTACTCGTTACAGTAGACTCTAGGAAGTTCACCAGTAATAATAACTTATAATCACAGTACTCCTAACAGCATTACACTACTATAAAGAGACAACTCTATTATTATAAACCCTTTAGCTTCACCGAATCCCTTAGACAACCTATACACTTATCCCACGTCACTTACCTTCGTCTAAACCCTTTTAGAAGAAGTCTAAGTTAGGTTCGTCACACGTTACTATCACTCCCTTTATTCTATTATAGTTCAAAACAGAGGTAACTTCGACCTTGATATCGATATAGCTACTAACGTCACGGCTAAATAGCTACTCGCCTAGCTTGGTTAACTCTAGTAGCAAATCTAGGAGTTAGACTAGAGAGATAAGGCTACTCAAGCTCGAATTAAGGAACTCGAGAACGGCGAAAAGCACTTATAGAAACTGGTTAACAAGGCCTATACTAAAATCAAGGCGCTCGAGAACGCCAAAGCAAGCCGTATTAAGATCGAACCGCCTAGCAAGTACAGAGGAACTAAGGAGGACCTCGTAAGGTTTTTGACTAACCTCCGATCCTACTTCTGGCTTAATAACGACAAGTTTCCGGATGACAAAGCTAAAGTCCTCTACGTAGCTATAAGACTAGAGGGTAAGGCACTTAGATGGTTTAAGCCTATATAGAATGACTATCTTACTAAAGAGGATAAAGACGATCGAGACATGTTTACGTAGGAAGTCTTTTGATCCTATGACCGTTTCAAAGAAGAGCTTTGGAAGGTCTTTGGCGATAAAGACGAGAAGATTTATATGTAAGAAAGGCTTACCAATCTCTAATAGACCAAGTTAATAGCCTCTTACGCTATATAGTTTAGATAGGATATACTTAAGTCTTAGCTTAATAACGAGGCGTTAATATAACTATTTTATAATAGCTTAAAGGAAAAGGTTAAAGATAAGCTATATAAGTATAACTAACCTGAAACTCTAGACAAATATATCGTATAGGCTATTAGAATTAACAATTGGCTCTACGTATAGGAGTAATAGAAATAAGGTCGAATGAACAGAACTATGGTTAAGGCTAATAACAAGAGAAAGCAAGTATATATTAATACCTTATATAGGATATATCCTAGAGCTATAGATATAGATATAGTATAGAAGTAGGATAAGAAGAAGACGGTTAAAGACAAGTCTAATGCTACTTACTATAACTACGGAAAGAAAGGACATTATAAGTAAGAATATCGAAGCCCGAAGAAAGACTAGAAACCAATCCTAGGAAAGGAAATTATAGTTATTGACGAGACTAAAGATATCGTCAAAGTAGTAGCTATAAGTTACGAAGATAGGGATAGCGATATAGATAGTCTCAAATATAATAATAATAGCAAAGATAAATAGATACCGTACTCCGAACTAGTCACTATAGACCTAGAAACAGGTATTACCAAATAGGATATGGTAAAGGAGTATATACTACCGATTTCGATTCTCCTAGTCTTAAGGTAGTAGGGTTTTATAGTTATATAGAGGTAGGATAGATCGTAGATAACCGACACCCAAGGAGTCGACCGACCTAGACCGAATATCCTATTCCTTTAGGAATAGATCGAATAGTACTATAACGAAGTTTTCTGGCTTAATATAGAGTTACGCGAACGAGATAGACGCCTAACTCGACTCGCCTAGTAGAGTAATAAGATAAGGGACGAAATGAGGGAACTCCGACGTATCGTAGAAACCATTAAAAGGGAATAGCCCGTGATATACAATAGACCTGATAGTTATACCAAGCATTTTGACGATTAGCAACTTAGCTATAATGTATAAAACCCTAAGTACCAGTTTATATATATAAACTATAGAAAAGACGAACGTACGTAGGAAAGCTACTAGAAGAAACATTCCTACCTTAGCATTAGGGTACCTACGATCTATATATAGTAGGAAGGATTCGGAAAAGAATTCTAATATCTTCTAGGTAACGCTACGCGACTATACCCTCGATATAAGGCATATATATAAGTGCCCTAGTTCTAGTATATAGTATACGAATGTTGATACCACTTCCGTAACAAATTCGAAAACAATTACTAGCTAACCCGATAGGAAAACGGGGATAGAAGTTTACGCCCTATAGAATAGGTCTACGACACGGGAAATAAAGTAGCCAAATTACTCTAGAAGATCGAAACCCGGAGTCTAGAAGGCATTATAGTAGTTCTAAGACGAGCCTGGCCTAGGCACTACGGAATAGGACGAGATATATAGGACTTATACTAGAGTAACGATTATCTTTATTACAAGGACGAAAAGAAATTACAAATTCGGGAGCTTTAGATAAAGCTATAGTATATACGACGGAAAGTAGAACAGACCTAATGGTAGGAAGCTACAAGCACTTAATAGCTTGCGGAAATAAGTACGATTAATAAAGCTACTATTAGCCGAATAATCGAAGAGGTTAATACTAACCTAGGAAATAGGTTAGGGCCCTTTAAAGGGCCTAAAAACCATTAACGCCTATATAATGGCAAGTAGTAGCATAATACAGGAGGAACTAGCGTAAGAGACTACTATATCGAGACCTCCTAGCAGAAATATAGGAAATCGCTATAATCTTTAGATGACAATAGTAAGATAAGCGACTATAGATAACGGTATAATAGAAGTAGTATGAAATACTTATACTAGTAGATAGTAGAGTAGAGATAAACCTAATTTCGCTAATACTTATAAATTAGCTACGGATACCCTAGAGAATGAAATAGAAGCATAGTATAGTCAAAGGGCCATTCCCGATATAATAGGTATATAGGGAGACTAAACCAATTAATATTACTATAATAGGGAAGACCATAATAGCTGTATTTAGCATTATAGATATAGGCAATAACAAAGATATAATACTAGGACTACTATAGTACAAAGACTACGACCTAGACATTAGCTAGAAGAATAGTAGCTACCTACGACCCCAAACGGAGTCGTATTCGACTAGCAAGATAGGGAGTATACAAGGATCGCGAATAGATGATGCTCAAGGGAAGGTATATCCTATAGATCTACCGTAAGAGACGGGCAGTAGTAGGCAGACCACTATAGACTCTAGAAGAAGCGGCATAATAACATTAACACTACAATAGGAAGAACGAGCTAAACTACTAATAGCTATTCTCTCCGTTGACATATACAGGACATTATAACTAGAATAGTAGATCGAGATAGGAGAAATCGCTAGCATCGCTATAGATAGAACCAAATTTACATACTATCAGAAAACCGAGAAACGAGACAAGACTAGGGAAGTACCAAAGGAATACGAAGGATACCTAGCATTCGAACCGAAATACCTAGAAGGACTACTAGAATACGGCCTATAGGATTACAAGATCAAGCTTAAGGAAGGAGTATAATTAAAATTCTTTAAGATCTACTATATAAGCTAGATATAGAATAAAGAACTTAAGCGATATCTAGAGGAGAACCTTCGAAGAGGATATATCTACCTGTTAATATCGCTAGCAAGCTACCTAATCCTATTTATACCTAAGAAAGATAGAAAGCTATAGTTATACGTCGACTATTAGCAACTTAACGAATAGACTATAAAGAATTAATACCCGTTATTACTAATCTTATAGCTCCGAGATTAGTTAATAGGAGTCTAATATTTTATACGTCTTAACTTGCCATCGGCCTATAACTATATATAGATCAAAGAAGGCGACAAGTGGAAAATAGCCTTTAGGACACCCTATAGCCACTACAAGTACCTTGTCATGCCATTTGGACTTACAAACGCGCTAGCAATATTCTAAGCCCTAATTAATCAAGCTATCTACCCCTTTCTCGACAAATTTACGGTATATTATCTCGACAATATACTTATCTTCTCTAAGACGATAGACGAATACCGGAAGCATGTAAGAGCAGTGCTAGATATATTACACGCGTATAAGCTATTAGTTAACAAGGAAAAGAGTAAATTCCATGTTAGGGAGACAGTATTTTTAGGATACAAGATATCCCTAGGACAAATTCGGATAGAACCCTTAAAGGTTAAAGCCATTAAGAATTGGCTATAATTGACGTTAGTTACGGAAGTACAAAGTTTCATCAGGTTTATAAACTTCTACTAGATGTTTATTAGAAATTTCGGAGCGATCATACGACCTTTATACGAACTTACTAAGAAAAACGCTAAATTCTAATAGGAAGAACAACACAAATAAGCATTTATATAGATCCGCGACGCTATTACCAAGGATCTAATACTAGTATTACTAGACCCTAAGAAATTATTCAAGGTAGAAATAGACGCTTTAGACTATACTATTGGAGGATAGTTAGGATAATAAGACGAATAAGGGAAGCTATATCCTATAGCCTTCTTTTTAAAAAAGCTCGACAGACTACGTCTTAACTATCTAATCTATAACAAGGAACTACTTGCGATTGTCGAAGCTTTTAAGGAATAGCAACTATACCTTAGCAGTATAATTAAACTAGTACAAGTATATATAGATCATAAGAATTTACGGTACTTTATAATAATAAAGGAGCTTAACGGATAATAAATATAGTAGGTAGAATTCCTCGCGGAATTTAACTTTAAGATCCGCTACAAGAAAGGTAAAGAGAACGTACAAGCGGACGCTTTAAGCCGACAAACGGATCATATAGAAGGACGAACGGAAATAACGCTACCATTGTTCAAGGAACAAATAGACGGAACGCTACATTACAAAACGTAGACACCTATAGAAAATAATCTACTCGACTCGTTCCTAGAATATTATACAATCTTTCGAGAAGAAATGATCAATAAGGTATAGTATTAAGTAGTACCCAGACTAGTAGCACCTAACGGAGTAGAAGAAAAAGATAGGAAACTCTAGTACCGAGGCAAAGCGTATATCTATAACAAAGACCAATAGCTATAAATGATTCGAGAACTCTACGAGTCAAAACTCGGAGGACACAAAGGAGTTATAAAGACTATTATATAAGTTAAGAAATATTATAACTTCCTATAGCTAACGGTATAAGTTAAGGAAGTTATATAGAGCTACGATATCTAAAATCAAAGCAAGACGGTACGATATAAGCTATATAGGCTACTTTAGCTACTACTAATAGCTAATAAACTATAGAGTTTAGTTATAATAGACTTTATTATAAAGCTATTAGAATCTAAAGATATAGCTATAAGAGTAATCTATAATAGTATTCTTACTATAGTAGATCGCCTAACTAAATAGGTATACTTCTTTCCCTATAAGGAGTCCTAGATAGCTAAATAACTAGTAGATGTAATCTATTAGTAAGTTATATTAGTATACGCTTAGCTATAAGAATAGATTACCAATAGAGATACTAAGTTTATATTAAAGTTCTAGCAAGCGTTAATATAATAATTAGGTATTAATAGCAAACTATTAATAGTATATTACCTGTAGACTAATAGACAAACAGAACGACTAAACCAAGTTATTAAGTAATACCTCTGTTCCTATATCAACTACTAGTAGGATAACTAGGTTATACTACTATTAATAGTATAACTCGCCTATAATACGACGCCAATAGAAATAACCAAAGTTATACCGTTCTTTACGAACTATAGATATAAAGTAGACCTAAGGCAAGGACTAGAGGTTATAGTGCTAAGAGCGGTAGTCAAAGTAGAGCAGATATACATACTATATAAGAAACTTAAAAAGGAACTTAAGTTTGTTAGAACTAGAATAAAGAACCACTATAACAAATATAGGCTCGAGGGACCTCGCCTAGAGAGGGGAGATAAAGTCTATCTAATTATACAAAACCTACAAACCAAACGACTAAGTACAAAGCTAGACTTTAAGAAGGTCGGACCCTTCGTTATTAAGGAATAAATCTTGACATCTAACTACCGACTATCGTTACTATCATCTATACGATTACAGACAGATGTTTTTTATATTTCACTTCTCGAACCAGTACTAAAGAATGCCAAGATTGCCATCAACATCAAAGTAGAGGACAAAGAGGAAGAATAGGACGTCGAAGAAATTCTAGATTTACGTATTATCGACGGAGAACTATAGTATCTAGTTAAATAGCTTGATTTTAGACTAGAAGACAACTTATAGGAACTAGTTAAGAACTTAAACTGCCCTAAGAAACTCGAATAGTTCTATTAGCAGAACCCGGATCGGCTAAAGGCAAACCTAGGACAGAATCAAAGACAGCGCCCTAGTTAATAACGTTAACGCTACCATTAAGCTATACGTTTAGGATAGCCTCCGATTCCTACTACTCTACCGCCTCTAATTTGTCTAGATTCGACAAACCCTATGTAACTATATCTACCCCCTTCTCTACTAGAAACTCTCATTACTTATAAACCTAAGTTAAATAGGCTAATACCTTAAAAGCTTTACGTTAGTATTCTCGTAATAAGGCTTCGGCCTCTTTCTCTTTAGCCTTTAAACGACGTTACTTATATATAATATAGTCTACTACGCTACGATTAGCGATATACCTTCGTAAGGGAACGAGAACCTATAAGAAGAAACTAGAACGCTAGAACTATCGTAAGTACGACCCTAACGTATACAAGCCTTATAGTAACGAGATTTTTCAATCATTTTATATACTCGGTTATACTCTATATAATAGGAATATACTATTACTATAAACCCGTAATTAGAAATAAACTAAGCTAGACACTTATAATAAATAGACACTTAGGACCTATATACGTTAGATAGTATAATTAATAGTATAAAGGATAATAAGGAGCTAAGAAGAAAAATACATATAAGGATCGCAAGGGATATTAGCGCTATTTGAAACGGCCTAAAGAGGGCTTTTAGGTCGAAAGCCTTAAAGGAGGGGCATCGTATTACGGAAATATATATACAGATACCGCCTAGGCCACCAGTATAGATAGACCAATCAAGCCGAGGGAACGGAAGGACTAATCACGATATAAGAAGCGCTATGATCACTGCGCTCACTAGTGATCTGTGACGAACCCGACTCAGACTTCTTCTGAAAGGGTTCAGACGAAGGTGAACGGTACGGGACAAGTGTGCAAGTCGTCTAAGGGATTCGGTGAAGCCAAAGGGTTTACAACAACAGAGTTGTCTTATACAGTAGTCAACGATGCTTGGTATGAATACTGTGGTTATAATTGCTATCACTGGTGAACTCCAGAGTCCACCAGAACGAGTGACTATCTACATGTATATATATAGCCTTCCCGGATCACCTTGATCAGTCCTGGGTCAGTGATCCTAGTGAGCCGCTCATCGCGATCAGTGACTTTACGCTGATCTTGGTGATCGTAAACCAGCGTGCGGTAGGGCTCACAGTGCTCCCTACGTTATGATTGGTTCTTCCCGTCCTTTCGGCCTGATTAGCCTATCTATACGGCATCTGTATACATATTTCCGTGACACGATGCCCTCCCTCGAGGCTTTCGACCCGAAAGCCCTCTTAGGCCGTTTCAAATAGCGCCAACTCCCTCTCGCAACTTGCTCCTGTGAGTAAGGCCTCCCCCTTGCTTCCTTTCGCCGTTCACCATGGCTGACCGTGTGAAGAAACGCCGTCGCGATATAACGCGTGAACGTCGTGTTTTAGTCGCTGCGATTGAGCGAGACGGTTCCGAAACTATGCCGTGTTCCAACTATTGGCGTGTAACGCCTAAGAAGCGTTGTATTATGTCGGGAAATTCCAAGAGGTGCTTGAATTGTGCGTGTGAGGGAAAATCTTGCGACGGGCCGAACGTAGCGGATTCCCGTAAGTGGCTTCTGTTTGTCCTCTGTTTCCGTTCTGACTTGTCGTAGTGTTGCGTAACTGGCGTAAGCAAGACAGGCTGGAGGAGGAAATTTTGGCGATAGAAGATCTACTTTAGCAAACTTTAAGCCGCCTTGCGTGTTTACGTCGTCAAAAACGAATGTTACGTGACCAGAGTGATAAATTCGTTCGTCGAGGTATACGGGGTTTGGATGAGGAGGACGGGGTGGTGGCTCCGATGTCGGACGAACAGGATTTAACAGGTTAGGCGTAGGCGTTAGGCGCCTTCGGCGTGATTGACTAGGAAGCAGTTGGCTTGTCCCTAGGGTCGGCTCCTACCAGTACTTCTTCCTTCTTAGACGCCGGTTAGGTTCCTAAGTCGGCCCCCATGGTCGGTCAGGATTCCTCTAGTGGAACTGTTCTAGTTTCTTAGGGCAGTTTAGGTTCTTAACCGGCTCCTATAAGTTGTCTTCTGGTCCAAAATCAAGCCATTTGACCAGGTACTACAGTTCCCCGTTGATAATGCGTGAATCTAGAATTTCTTCGACGTCCTATTCTTCCTCTTCGTCTTCCGCTTCGATGTTCGTGGCGATTTTGGCGTTCTTTGGCGCTGGTTCGAGAAGTGAAATATGAAAAACATCCGTCCGTAGTCGTATAGATGACGGTAACGATAGTCGGTAGTTAGATGTCGAAATTCGTTCTTTGATAACGAAGGGTCCGACCTTCTTGAAGTCTAGCTTTGTGCTTGGTCGTTTGGTTCGCAGGTTCCGTGTGATCAGATAGACTTTGTCTCCCCTCTCTAGGCGAGGTCCCTCGAGCCTGTGCTTGTTATAGTGGTTCTTTATTCTGGTTCTGACAAACTCGAGTTCCTTTTTGAGTTTCTTATGTAGTGCGTGTATCTGCTCTGCTTTGACTGCTGCTCTTGGCACTGTAACCTCTGGTCCTTGCCTAAGGTCTGCTTTATATCCGTAGTTCGCAAAGAACGGTATAACTTTGGTCGTTTCCGTTGGCGTTATATTGTAAGCGAGTTGTGCTGTTGGCAATAGCATGACCTAGTCGTCTTGTTAGTAGTTAACGTAGGAACGGAGGTATTGCTTGATAACTTGGTTTAGTCATTCCGTTTGTCTGTCTGTCTACAGGTGATATGCCGTTGACAGTTTGCTGTTAACGCCTAATTGTTACATTAACGCTTACCAAAACTTCGATGCGAACTTGGTGTCTCTGTCGGTGATCCATTCTTGCGGCCAAGCGTACACTGATACAACTTGCCGGTAGATTACGTCTGCTAGCTGTTCAGCTGTCTAGGACTCCTTGTAGGGAAAGAAGTATGCCCATTTAGTTAGGCGATCTACTATAGTGAGAATACTGTCGTAGATTACTCCTGTGGCCGTGTCCTTGGATTCTGGCAGTTTCGTGATGAAGTCTATCGTGACTAAACTCCATGGTTTGTCAGCTGTTGGCAGTGGCTGAAGTAGCCTGTACGGCTTGTGTCGTGCTGTCTTGCTTCGATTGCAGATGTCGTAGCTCCGTACGACTTCCTTGACTCTTGCCATTAATTGTAGAAAGTCGTAGTGTTTCTTGACTTGTGCGATAGTCTTCGTGACTCCTTTGTATCCTCTAAGTTTCGACTCGTGGAGTTCTCGAATTATTCGTAGCTGTTGGTCTTTGTCGTGGATGTACGCTTTACCTTGGTACCAGAGTTTCCTATCTTTTTCTTCCACTTCGCTAGGTACCATTGGTCTAGGTGCTGCTTAATATTGTGCCTCGTTAATCCTTTCTTCTCGAAAGATTACGTAACATTCTAGGAACGAGTCGAGTGGATTATCTTCTACGGGTATCTACGTTTCGTGATGTAGCGTCCCGTCTATTCGTTCCTTAAACAACGGTAGCGTTGTTTCCGTTTGTCCTTCCGTATGATCCGTTCGTCAGCTTAAAGCGTCCGCTCGTGCGTTTTCTTTGCCTTTCTTATAGCGGATCTCAAAGTTAAATTCCGTAAGGAATTCTACCTATCGTATTTATCGTCCGTTGAGCTCCTTCGTCATCGTGAAGTACCGTAGATTCTTGTGATCCGTGTACACTTGTACTGGTTCGATCGTGCTACTAAGATATGGTCGCCATTCCTTAAAAGCTTCGACAATCGCAAGTAGTTCCTTGTCGTGGATTGGATAGTTAAGACGTGGTCTGTCGAGCTTCTTTGAAAAGAAGGCTATAGGATGTAGCTTCCCTTGCTCGTCTCGTTGTCCTAACTGTCCTCCGATGGCGTAGTCTGAAGCGTCCGTTTCTACCTCGAATGGCTTCTTGGGGTCTGGTAGTACTAGCACTAGATCCTTGGTGATGGCGTCGCGAATCTGCGTGAATGCTTGCTCGTGTCGCTCTTCCCATTGGAACTCGGCGTTCTTCTTGGTAAGTTCGTGCAATGGTCGTGCGATCGCTCTAAAGTTCCTGATGAACATCCGGTAGAAGTTTGCAAACCTGATGAAACTTCGTACTTCTGTGACTGTCGTCGGTCGTGGCTAGTTCTTGATGGCTTTAACCTTTGAAGGTTCTATCCGAATTTGTCCTGGGGATATCTCGTATCCTAAAAATACCGTCTTCCTGACGTGGAATTCGCTCTTTTCCTTGTTGACTGATAGCTTATACGCGTGCAATGCGTCCAGCACTGCTTTCACGTGCTTCCGGTGTTCGTCTATCGTCTTGGAGAAGATAAGTATGTTATTGAGATAATATACCGCAAATTTGTCGAGAAAGGGTCGGATAGCTTGATTAATCAGGGCTTAGAATGTTGCCGGCGCGTTCGTAAGTCCGAATGGCATGACAAGGTACTTGTAGTGGCTATAGGGTATCCTAAAGGCCGTTTTCTACTCGTTGCCTTCTTTGATCTGTATATGGTTATAGGCTGATGGCAAGTCAAGACGCGTAAAATATTGGGCTCTTGCCAACTGATCTCGGAGCCGTAAGATTAGCGGTAACGGGTATCAATTCTTTATAGTCTGTTCGTTAAGTTGCCAATAGTCGACGTATAGCCGTAGCTTTCCGTCTTTCTTAGGCATAAACAAGATTAGGTAGCCTGCTAGCGATGTCGACGGGCGGATATATCCTCTTCGAAGGTTCTCCTCTAGATATCGCTTAAGTTCTTTGTTCTATATCTGGCTTGTATAGTAGATCTTGAAGAACTTTAGTCATGCTCCTTCCTTAAGCTTGATCTCGTGATCCTATAGGCCGTGTTCCGGTAATCCTTCTAGATGCTTTGGTTCGAATGCTAGGTGTCCTTCGTACTCCCTCGGTACTTCCCTAGTCTTGTCTCGTTTCTCGGTTTTCTGATAGTATGCGAATTTGGTCCTATCTATGGCGATGCTGGTGATTTCTCCTGTCTCAACCTATTGCTCTAATTGTAGTGCTCCGCATTCGTCAACGGAGAGAACAGCTATCGGCGGTTCAGCTCGTTCCTCCTATCGTAACGTCGGTGTCGTTATGCCGCTTCTTCCAGAGTCCGTAGTGGTCTGTCTGCCACTGCCTGTCTCTTGCGGTAGATCCGTAGGATATGCCTTCCCTTAAGCATCGTCTATTCGTGATCCTTGCGCGCTCCCTATCTCGCTAGTCAAATATAACTCCGTTTGGGGTTATAGGTGGCTACTATTCTTCTAGCTGATGTCCAGGTTGTAGTCTTCATGCTATGGTAGTCCTAGTATCATGTCCTTATCGTCGCCTATGTCTACAATGCTAAATACGACTGCTATGGTCTTTCCTACCATAGTGATGTCGATCGGTTCGGTCTCCCTGCGTACCCATTGCGTCGGGAATGGCCCTTTGACTATGCCATGCTTCCGTTTCATCCTCTAGGGTATCCGTAGCTGATTTATAAGTGTCGGCGAAATCAGGTTTATCTCTGCTCCACTATCTACTAGTGCGAGCATTTCGTACTGCTTCTATTATGCCGTTATCTATAGTCGCTTGTCTTGCCGTCGTCGTCCAAAGATTGCGGCGATTTCCCACGTTTCTGCCGGGAGGTCTCGATATAGTGGTCTCTTGCGCCAGTTCCTCCTGTACTGCGCTACCACTTGCCGTTATATAGGCGTTAATGGTTTTCAGGCCCCTTGAAGGGCCCTGACCCATTTCCTAGGTCAGTGCTAACCTCTCCGATTGTTCGGCTAATAGCGGCTTTGTCGATCGTGCTCATTTCCGTAAGCCATTGAGTGCTTGTAGCTTCCTACCATTAGGTCCGTTCTACTTTCCGTTATATAGTCTATAGCTTCATCTAAAGCTCCCGAATTCGCGACTTCTTTTCGTCCGCGTGATAGAGACAATCGTTGCTCTAACATGAGTCCTATATATCTCGTCCTGTTCCGTAGTGCCTAGGCCAGGCTCGTCTTAGAACTACCGTGATGCCTTCTAGACTCCGGGTTTCGATCTTCTAGAGTAATTCGGCCGCTCTGTTTCCCGCGTCGTAGACCCATTCCACAGGGCGTAAACTTCCGTCCCCGTTTTCCTGTCGGGTCGGCCAGTGATTGTTTTCGAACTTGTCGCGGAAGTGGTATTGGCATTCGTATGCCATACACTGGAACCAGGGCACTTGTATGTATGCCTCATGTCAAGGGTACAGTCGCGTAGCGTTGCCTAGAAGATATTAGAATTCTTTTCCGAATCCTTCCCACTATACGTAGACCGTAGGTACCCCGATGCTAAGGTAGGAATGTTTCTTCTAGTAGCTTTCCCACGTACGTTCGTCTTTTCCGCGGTTCGCGCGCATGAACTGGTACTCCAGGTTCCGTACGTCGTGGCTAAGTTGCTAATCGTTAAAGTGCGCGGTGTAACTGTCGGGTCTATCGTACGTCACGGGCTGTTCCCCTTTGATGGTTTCTACGATACGTCGGAGTTCCCTTATTTCGTCCCTTATCTCGTTACTCTACTAGGCGAGTCGAGTCAGGCATCTATCTCGTTCGTGTAACTCTGTATTGAGCCGGAAGACTTCGTTACGGTACCATTCGATCCGTTCCTAAAGGAACAAGATGTTCGGTCCGGGTCGGTCGACTCCTTAGGTGTCAGTTATCCACGATCTATCCCGTCTCTACGTGACCGTAAAACCCCACTGCCTCAAGGCTAGGAGAATCGAAATCGGTGGCGTGTACTCCCCTGCCGTATCCCATTTAGCAATGCCTATCTCGGGGTCTATAGTGACTAGTTCGGAGTATGGCGTCTGTTCGTCTTCGCCGTTGTTATCGTGTTTGAGGCTGTCCGTGTCACTATCCCTTTCTTCGTAGCTTGTGGCTACTACTTCGACGACGTCCTTGGTTTCGTCGATGACCGTAGTTTCCTTTCCTGGGACTAGTTTCCAATCTTTCTTCGGGCTTCGACATTCTCGCTTGTAGTGTCCTTTCTTTCCGTAGTTGTAGCAGGTGGCGTTAGACTTGTCTTTGGCCGTCTTCTTCTTGTCCTGCTTCTATACTATGTCTATATCTATAGCTCCGGGGTGTGTCCTGTATGAGGTACTAATGTATACTTGCTTTTTCTTGTCGTTGGCCTTAACCGTGGTTCCGCTTATTTAACCTCGTTTCTGCTGTTCCTGTGTATAGAGCTAATTGTCGATTCTGATGGCCTGTGCGATGTATTCGTCTAGCGTTTTAGGCCGGTCGTACTTGTATAGCTCGTCTTTGACCTTTTCCTTTAAGCTATTATAGAATAGTTATATTAATGCCTTGTCGTTAAGCTAAGACTTAAGCATGTCCTGTCTAAACTATGTGGCGTAGGAGGCTACTAACTTGGTCTATCGGAGGTTAGCGAGCCTTTCTTGCGTGTAAATCTTCTTGTCTTTGTCGCTAAAGACCTTCCGAAGCTCTTCTTCGAAACGGTCGTAGGATCGAAAGACTGCCTATGTAAAGGCGTCTCGGTCGTCCTCATCTTCCTTAGTAAGGTAGTCGTTCCACGTAGGCTCGAACCATCTAAGCACCTTGCCCTCCAGTCTCGTAGCTACGTAGAGGACTTTGGCTTTGTCGTCCGGAAACTTGTCGTCATTGAGCCGGAAGTAGGATCGGAGGTTTGTTAAAAACCCTACGAGATCCTCCTTGGTTCCTCCGTATTTGCTAGGTGGTTCGATCTTGATACGGCTTGCTTTGGCAGTCTTGAGCGCCTTGATTTTGGTATAGGCCTCGTTGACTAGTTTCTGCGAGTGCTTTTCGCCGTTCTCGAGTTCCTTGATTCGAGCTTAAGTAGCCTTGTCTCTCTGGTCTAACTCCTGGATTCGCTGCTAGAGTTGACCAAGCTGGGCGAGCAGCTGTTCGGCCGTAACGTTGGTAGCTATATCGATGTCAAGGTCGAAGTCACCTCCGTTCTGAACTATGACAGAACAAAGGGAGTGATAGCAACGTGTGACGAACCCGACTCAGACTTCTTCTGAAAGGGTTTAGACGAAGGTGAACGGTACGGGACAAGTGTGCAAGTCGTCTGAGGGATTTGGTGAAGCCAAAGGGTTCACAACAACAGAGTTGTCTCGTATAGTAGTTAACGATGCTTGGTATGAATACTATGGTTATGATTGCTATTACTGGTGAACTCTAGAGTCCACCAGAACGAGTGACTATCTACATGTATATATATAGCCTTCCCGGATCACCTTGATCAGTCCTGGGTCAGTGATCCTGGTGAGCCGCTCATCGCGATTAGTGACTTTACGCTGATCTTGGTGATCGTAAACCAGCGTGCGGTGGGGCTCATAGTGCTCCCTACGTTATGATTGGTTCTTCCCGTCCTTTCGGCCTGATTGGCCTATCCGTGCGGCATCTGTATACATATTTCCGTGACATGATCAGGGTAATCACTACCATACAATCACTTACGATCACTATGATCAGGAGTAATTACCAGGGTTATATATATATATAGATAGCCACTCGTTACAGTAGACTCTAGGAAGTTTACTAGTAATAGTAACTTACAATTATAGTACTCCTAATAGTATCGTACTACTATGAAGAGACAACTCTGTTATTGTGAACCCTTTGGCTTCACCGAATCCCTTAGACGACCTGTACACTTGTCCTGTATCACTTACCTTCGTCTGAACCCTTTTAGAAGAAGTCTGAGTTAGGTTCGTTATATACTAGGCTACTCTAGCTATACTACCGTAAACTAGGGCTATGTATTAATATAATAATTACTCCTATCTAACTAGGGAGTGCTAATAGCTGTTATATCTAACCGTAATCGTAAATTTACTTCCGAACTATAGACAGGTATATAGAAGGCACTAGGTATAAAGCTATTAATGACAACCGTGTACTACCTATAGGGAGATAGTCTTATAGAGCAAAAGAACTA
The DNA here is from genome assembly GCF_042370625.1 of Thermothelomyces heterothallicus. NCBI lineage: Eukaryota > Fungi > Ascomycota > Sordariomycetes > Sordariales > Chaetomiaceae > Thermothelomyces > Thermothelomyces heterothallicus. The sequence goes on along the minus strand of NW_027192593.1, from coordinate 72,559 downwards.
GACTATAGAAATCGCTCTATACTTCTTTGTATATAAGAAACTAGATGACAATTAGACTACTATACTTCCGTAGCTTTAGTAGCATTTAAACAGCTCTTATACTATATCTATTAGTATATCGCTATATAAGCTACTATACGGTTTCAAACCTATAGGACCGTTAGAAGCGCTAACTATACCATCATCAAATATAGTATAAGATATCCTAGTCCTATACAAATATCTATACTAGGATACCTAGATAGTAATAGATTTTATAGTAGCTCGAGCCAAACGTAGGTATAATACTAGCCACCGTAACATCGAGTTTAAGCTAGGCGACTAAGTATATTTATACCTATACCGCGGTTACTATCTACTAGGGCGACTACTACGTAAACTATCCTAATAGCGTATAGGCCCGTTTAAGATCGTTAAACACATTAGCCGTCTAGTATACCGCTTATAATTACTACCTAATATAGATATATACCTAGTAATATCTATAGCCTATTTATTACCTATACCCCCTAGAACTAACCTATATAACTATACTATACTACCTACTAGCCTTATTAAAGATAGCTATACTAATAGTAGGCTAGAATCTAGTAATAAATACAAAGTCAAGTATATTTAGGACTACAAGCTTATATATAATAGATACAAGTATCTTATCAAGTAGAAAAGACTCGGCCACAAATATAACGTCTAGAAAACTAACTTCTAGCTACACTATACACATAAGATAGTAAACGAATACTAGGCTCGTTAAGGAGGGTAACCAACTATATCGAAGACTCGCCCGGAGGTAGGCATAGCTAGAAAAGCCGTATCGAAGACTCGCCCGGAGGTAGGCATAGGTAGAAAAGCCGTGTCAAAGACTCGCCCGGAGGCAGGCACGGCTAGAAAACGCCTATATAGAACGAGTACGGACCAGAACAACATACAAGATACTATAGTGGTAACATAATACTACTATTTATAACAGGGATATTTACGTAGAAAGAAAGCTCAAATTAGGAGCTATTTGGAGCCTATAGTGTAGGTACTACGTTTTCTTTTCTAGGCGGGGGACTTGATGTAGTACGTGTCCGTGGACACGTCTATTATATAAGGTTGGATTAGTAAGCCCTGTGGATGCCTGCAAACGGTGGGCTCTTTGTGCCTATCTTCTTCTTATATAGAACCATAGGGCTAGTAAACGTTGATAGAGGACATCGATCTTTTGAACTATTTTGACTACTATAACCAGACCTCTATCACTGGCTCTTCCGTCAAGGTGGGCGAGAATCTGGTGACGAATCGAAGCTACGACCGCCCGATCCCTACCAACGAGGGCGGTGATGTCGACAATATAGGCCGGTGAGTTTTTTTTTTTTTTTTTTTTTTTGCCCTTTTCATCTCTCTTGTTTCCTTCTCTTTATCTCGCATACCTCTCTCGTCGTTCACTGATCCAATTGCTGGCGGTTGACGCCCTGACGCAACTGACGACGGTATCTAACTGTAGCTTCGTCTGCGGATCCGCCTACGAAGGCGCCGGCGGCCCGGAGGATAAGACGACGCACGTGTACCAGCACAACCCGGGCGGGATCGACGGGGCGACGGTCAGGGGCCGGGGCAAGGACCCTCGCGAGCTCGAGCGGGCCGCACTTCTCCGTGACGACAACGTCCTCCCGGCCAACCAAGGCCGTCGGCGCGCGTGGGCGCGAGCCCGCTGGGAAGGGCGAGGTGTCGGAACAAGGCCGACTGCCGGCTAGGGCCAACGTCGGCATCTCGGCCGAAAGTCGTAGGGAGGTGTCCACCCAGGGGAGCCGCGGTAGCCAGTTCAAGGGCGAGTACTACCAGATTCCCGAGTTTGTGCCAGATAAGCGGGCAGACCAAGGGGCAGTACCGCCCACGTCGGTGACGGAAACGTCCAAGAAATCTGAAAGTTAATTACTCGTGTTCTTGGGGACTGGAAAGTCAGGGTGTGTGCCTTCTGTTGATGGACGTAACCAACCTGTATTATTAGCATGAACCAAATATTTATTCTACATGCTTAGTTCAAACCCGACTCCGTGACAACAGAAGCCCGACAATCACGGTCCAAGAACGCCAACATCGAGAAGTGGTCTTCTTAAGCGACACCCGCCCATGGTCCCCGTCACCACACAGTTCACAGCCTGCACCCGCTAGGGCAGGTCCAGCGCCCTGGCTGATCTAGTCTAACCCTTCGCCATCCTTTCCCGCGTCTTCGTCCGCTGTCTGCGCCTTCTGATCCTTCTTCTGGATGTGCTGATGGATGAACGAGACCAGCGCGTTGACATACTTGGGGTCGATCGGCACGAAGTGGCCGCCGGGGTGGTTGAGGACCACGGGGTTGACGCACCTGTTCGCCAGGCCCATGCTCCGCTCCTCGCCCACCACCGTGTCCAGGCTGCCGATCCAGTGCATCGTGGGCGTGGAGATCTTGGGGTTGTACAGCCATTCGAGCTCGAGCGGCGCGGCGCGGAAGCCGCCGTAGACGACGACGAACTTGAGCGGGCGCCCGCCGTTGGCCTCGCGCACCGTCTCGAGCCAGCGCTCGTGCGCCCGCTCCGCCGCCGTCCGCGGTTTGTGCACCGGCTCCAGCGCCGACGCCAGCATCCCCGCCATGCACCCGCCCTGGCTGAACCCGATCACGCCGTCCACCCCGCCGTCCTCGTCTCCCTCCTGCCTCGCTTCCTCTCGCGCCTGCCGCAACGTCTCCGCGATCCGGTCCATCCCCTCCTCCAGGTACAGGTACTTATCCTGCAGCTCGTCGCTGCGGTACCACGCCCACGTGTCCGGCTCAAAGTCCTTGATGGGGGGCTGGCGCCGCTCCCACCCCACCACGTCGTCGACCGTGAGTTTGTTGGGTGCTGTGGGGTAGATCAGCACTGGTTCGAGCCCCAGTGTGGCAAAGGCCTTGGCGAGCTTCTTCTGGAGACCGTTGGTTTTTCCTTTGAAGATGGGCCCAGATTGTGTGTAGCCTTGGTCATGTTTCTCATGTCAGCTACCCGTTCTCGACTCAGAATCCTAGCAACAATAGGCAGGAACATACCGTGGAGCATCAGGATACGGATCTTCTTCAAGCTACGTGGAGTGTTGGAGCCGGAGTTGGCGGTGCTGCTGCCAGTCGCGGGCGTGTTGACGGCAGTTTGGGATGGCGAGGTCCACGAGGGGGAGCCCGTGCCAGATGCGGTGCCGGATGAAAGACCCGACATTATGACAAGCAAGTGTAGTTATGAATGAACGTTGGTTTGAACCTATAAACGATAGACTTGAGCGGCTGTAGGAAGGATTTCTGATTGCAATTGCGATCTTGTCAGTAGGTGGACGGAAGGCATCGGCGGATTGCGGGGAGTGTTGAAGATTTATAGATAAGTGAACCGAAATCAGTCACGCCGAATGTTGTTGGGGAGGCCGCTTAGCAATTCTGATCAAAAAAAAATTGCGGGGCAAATTTCACACGAGAGAAATGCAGAGGATGACGACAGCCTGTGAAGCCAACGCAGAAGATTTTTAACTTGGTACATACATACGCAGTACAAACTGCATTGGGCAAATCAGCTGAAGGCAAGGACGGCCGTCGTGGAGATGCTATATATTAGCTATGTATAGAGATACAACGAGCCCATCACCTCGCCAAGACAGCGCGGCTCATGCCCACGAAGCCAAGGGAAAGACAGAGAGCTCCGATTGTATGGCGTGTAACCTCTACTGATTCCCAGCATATCGTTGAGTATCAAGACGAACTCTCAATGCGGGCGCCCAGCAATGGGTATGTTAATATATGCCAGGAGCGAAAACATCCACATCAATGGGGAGAATGATGGTGGATGCCGATAAAACACGCTGAAATCAGCGTGTTAACTGGCAAATGATGCGACTGTGCGCCCAGCAGATCTTGGTAGCCAACCTAACAGGTTGTTCACGAAACTCAGGGTACCTCAAGGCCCGCATGGCGAGCATTGGGCATCCAACATCGGGCATGGCGCAACCGACGGTGGTCATGGCACCGGTAGTAGGCCGACCGCTTCCACCTTCACTTCGCGCGGAATGGAAACAACAGCTCAATTGGTGTTGGCTGCTCTATGATACATGTCCGTACCTCGGACAGCGCCGTGGGGGATATCGCTTCAGAAACGCCGTCTTGTCGTTCTCGCCCGTCACATGCCGTCACATGCCGTCACATGCCGTCGCCGCTCACGCCCTCCCCCTTAGTGAGCAGCCTTCAGGTTAGGGTTTCGAGGATCATTCTTGAACTCGTTGGCTGCATCCTGCCGTCAGTTCGGGTCAAACCGAGTGCGTGCTGTAGAGTGTGGGCATACACTGCATCATGGCGTTCTGGGCCGAGTTGACGCCGTACGCGATAACCGCGGCTAGAGGGACGATTAGTTTTGGCGTACTCAATGGTCGATGCTTCCCGGCGCTGTCCTCGAGGAGAGCCAAGCAGGGAAGATCAGGGCATACCGGCAGCAAAGAACGGAGCCATGGGACGCACTGCAGCGATTGTCAGCAATTGCCAGTCATCGACACCGCATCCGCCATCGCGCTCGTTCAATTGACCTACACACTGGCGTCGGGAACTTCTTAAACGGAGCGATACCGAACCAAGTCATCGTGGCGGTATTCCTCTGGCAGTTGACGACAGAGGTTCGGGTGTTTTGGTAAAGGAGTTGTTGTCTGGTCAGAAAGCGAGCGTTTTTTGCGGCTCCGGCTTCCGAGAGCGCCCGGGATGTTATCGCCTGGAATTCAAGGCCACATGGTCACTGTTACCTTAGATGGAAACAAGTGGAACCAGTGTCCAAGCGGATCGGTAAAACTCAACTTCCGTGGGCAGAATTGCAGAGCCAGCCTCGAGCCTGAAACGGAAAGGAGGAGCGAGGACAGTGCGTCTCAGGGGTGACATCATCTCCCCGCATTTTGGCACGGGAGAGTGCCTGGACCTTCGAACCCTTGCAGCTCAAGGCAGCTGACCTCTGACCACGTTGCTGGAGAGCCAAGCCAGGGAAGTTGGCCTGGCTGGGTGACTGGACTCGCAAGGACAGAGCTCTTCTGTTTTCCCTGCAACCTTACCTCTCCGGTGCTCCAAAAGTGCGGGGTGAAGCAGGCTACTTTGGAGCATCCGCTTCATTCATCCAATTAACCTGCGTCGCTGCCCTCCTTTCCGTCATCTCTTCTTCCTCTCTCACTGCTTGCCACACACAGATACCCAATCTAGCTTCCCCATTGCCGCGCCTTCCCGCCGTGCTTCTGCGACTGCCGCCATCACAAGCTGCGAGTCCCCGGCAAACAACCCATCACCCGTTAAAACGTCTTCTGCCGTGCTCCTGCTGCTGCATTTCGCGTGCCGTCTGATCCTTTCTATTTGCCCTCGTGTGCAACTGGCATCGAACGATTGTGGGTTTCGGTGATTTCGACGAGCTCTGCACCACCACTTCTCGTGTTTCACCTGCATTTCAGACGGTTGCGGGCGTGTTTGCTTGTCTAATCCTAACACCCATCCGACCCTCGGCCTGTGTTCCCTTCCCCCTCATTTCGGGGCTCGACTTCCAGGGTCCAACCGTCACTCTCCTACAACTCCCCGCCGCCCACAAATTCGCCGTCATGCTTTCGCAACGTGTGGTTCGCGCTGCAACGGCCGCGCCGACGATTAGGACATTTACAACTTCGCTCGCGGCCCGGAGTGGGCGCACGCCGACCCTAGGCGATATCCAGCCCGGCCAGCACGAGAGCTTCAACAGCCGGCAGAAGACGTTCCGGGCGCAGCTTGTGGAGGCACAGAAACAGCGGGAAGCCAGTGGGTCTGCCTCGTCATCCCCTTTCTCATCTTCTAGCACCTCCTCCTCGGCCCAGGGCCTTGGATCGCTGAGCACTGCGGCGACCGGAACAGGAAACGCAGCACGCGCTGCTGAGCATGAGCCTCCGCGCAAGCCGGGTCGGCTGACCAACCTTATCTACGGCACCAAGGAGGGCCGCGAGCTGGACGCCCAGATTGAAGCCAGCTTTAGCCAGGTACTCGCCCGTGGCAAGTACGTGCACTCGATCGAGTTTCACGAAGTCAAACCCGACTGCGTCGACGAGTACGTTGAGCTCATCGGAAATTGGTATCCGCGCGTGGCCAGCTCGCCTGAGAATAAGGTTCATCTGGTCGGGAGCTGGCGCACCGAGGTGGGCGACTGCGATACGTTTGGTGAGTCTCGACTGCACATTGTAATTCGACGATGGTAGCGAAGCTAACGCGGTTCTCTCTACAGTTCATATCTGGGAGTACCAGCGCTACCAAGGCTTCCACGCCTCGCTCAACACCATCTCGCGCAATCCAGAGTTTCCCGACTTCGACAAGAAGCTGCGGAGACTGATCCGCAGCAAACGCATCTCGCTTATGCAAGAATTCAGCTTCTGGCCGACATCGCCGCCTCGCCAGCTGGGCGGTCTGTTCGAGCTGCGCTCGTACAAGCTGCACCCGGGCAACCTGCTCGAATGGGAAACACACTGGCGTCGCGGGCTTAAGGCGCGGCGCGAAGTGATGGAGGGTGTGGGAGCGTGGTTCGTCCAGATTGGCGAGCTCAACACGGTCCACCATCTCTGGCAATTTGCCGATCTCGAGGAACGCAAGATCCGCCGTGAGAAGAGCTGGAGCATAGAAGGCTGGGCCGAGACGGTACACAAGACGGTTCCGCTGATTCAGGAGATGAAGAGCCGCATTTTGGTGCCCATGCCGTGGTCGCCCGTGGCTTGAGTCGGCAAAATCTGGCGGACAGCTGCTGCCGCCTCAATATCAGGCGTTCACCGAACACGGTATGGCAAACCGTGGGCATGTATATAGCCTGAGTCTTCATCTCTCTTGTCGTCCTGTCTGATATCTAGTGATTCGCTTGGAGTCGCGCAGCACAGTCATTGGGCGTTGTCCATTAAGTTGATCGGGGAATATGGTGGAACAATGCAATTTACAGTCTCAAATTACAAAAGCCTCTGCTAAGTGCCGATGCTGGTGTCTTGTCACCAAGCCGCGTTACGCCTAACACAACATAACAATACCCAAGTGTAAGACCCATTAACCATCCCCAACTCCAACTCCGGCCTATGCAAATAACCCTTGCTGCAGCGGTCCCCCGCGCCATCAATTCCAGGCTGCCCATTTCCCTTCCATGGACACAGTGACTCTACCGATACGGACTGTCCGCAAACCCTGGGCTTCTAATCCTCCCCTTCCAACTCCTCGCCCAGCACAGCAGCGAAGTTCCGCCTCGCTAGGGCCAGCGTATGACTGAGCGCACTCAGCTTGGCCGAGAGCGACAGCAGACTCGGATCCGCGCTCTCCACGCGCACCTTCTCGCGCACGAACACGTCCACCGGTTTCTTCTCACGCGTGCCCGACAAGGGGATTGGTTGGGCACCGGAGCTCCCCGCGGGTCCTGTACCGCCGCCGCCGCCGCCCGGACCAGGACCCCCCGCAGCGGGCGGCGTATGGTCTTCCCCGCCACAGCAGTATCCAAATACTTTGTCCATCTCGTCATGCTCGAGCCGGCGCGCGGTGCCGATCGCCAGGGCGAGCTTGGTGCCGAAGTTGACGGGCGCGTCGGCGGGCTCGATCGTGCGGAGCCAGAGGACGAGCGAGCTGTCCTGGACGGTTAGGTAGAAGCTGAGGGACGGGCTGGAGCCGGAGGAGAAGCCGGACGCGGTCCCGCCGGGGAGCGGCGGGAGCGGCGGGGAGAAGTGGGATGGGGCCACGGACCGGGTCGTCCAGGTGGTGTCGGCGGTTGTGAGTGGGGGTCCCTTGAGAAGGGCGAGCGCTTCCGAGAGGGATTGGGACAGGAGACGGAGCTGGGCGGAGAGGAAGTTCGGTGGTGGTAGGTCGGATGGGAGCGGGGTCGTCGCCGTCGCGGTGGGATAGGAGTAGGAGAGAGTGAGCTTGAGGAGGTCGATTGAATGTGTGAGGATGGAGTGCAGATTTGTCAGGGGGGTGAGGTGTATAGGATGTTCCGGGTTGATGGTGAGCGTTTGGTAAGGGAGGGTACGCATGCGGAGATGGATTGTCTGCAGAGTGAGAGAAGCGTTAGCTTGTGTGATGAGGGAAAATGGGACAACAGAAACTGACCCCCTTGACTATTCGCGTTCCAACCCGAGTTATATGCCCCTTGACAATCTCATTTCTTGGTGTGCTGAGCACAAGCGTGCTCCCCGGGTCTATCGGCGCAAGGAGGGCATAGCATTCTTCAAGGCCATGCTTGAGGTTGGTAAGAATTTCGTGCAGCTCCTCGACAAGCCAGTCGAGTTCGCGCTTCTGTGGTTTGCAAGAGGGTTCTATCAGCACCCAAGTCTCATCCATAGCTTATCCACGTCAAGACCATGCGACAGCGCACGCAGAGAGGAAAGAGTGGCATACCTCGGTCGTCTCGACCGCAGCTTTAAGAGCATCTGGCGCAATACGTGGCCAGATTTCTACAGACATAGTGATGGGTCGACTATGGTTACCTAGGGCACTTAGAAGTAGGCACCCATATTCCGGCGCGACAGGATGACAGTACTAGGGTAGTGGCGCGTGTTCTTTCTCGAAGATGCCTGACGACTTCGGTGGCCGACATGACGACTTTGGTGGAGAGCTCCGCCGGGGAAGCTGCTCAAGCAGTTCAAAAAGGCAGGCGGTGGGCGAGTAGTGTGGGCCACCTCCACGTCTTGGCGCGTATCCAAAGAAGAGACCCCACCAGCCGAAAGCCAGGAAACCTTTTGCGAACCGTCATATTTTTGCGAACTGATAGCTTACACGTGAAGTCTAGTCAATGCCAACCTCCGGCCTGCCGTGCGATCAATGTGCTCGACACCGATAGCGCAATCGCACTTTCCAGCACTCTACTGCAATCACTCACCTGGTGCCTGAAACAGCTGCTCTCCCCCTTTGTTCCATTCGCTTGGGACTAGAGAGCACGGAGTATTCGGTTACAAAGCCGGCGGGGCCCACGACTTGCGTCTGTATCCCCTCGACTCCAGTCCCGAGGGCAACCGTCATCATGGCCCCTGGCGTGCCACCACATGATAAGCGTGCCCAGCAACAGCCCATACCAAATAGACCAGAAACAAAACTACCTCCAATACCACATGGTTGGCACTCCTTTGTCTCATTGTCACTCCCTCCCCAGGACTAAACTAACCGAGCCCCTCCCCTGCACCAGGCTCTCGCGTGCGAAAACGCCCCTTGCCCGGGCCCTCCCCCTCCGCACGCCCACGAACTACTGGCCCGCTCTCCCCCGACGAGCTTATGGCCAGCGCCGACTCTAACGGCTACATTCCTCCCCCGCGGGCGCCGCACACTGCCGTCATTAAGATCTCTTCGGGCGCCAGCTTCATGAGCCTCGTGCGGCGCGCCCGCAAGGCCCTGGACAAGGCGCCCTCGGCTCAAGCGACGAAGGGGCAACCGCTGGCCGCGCGGGTCGCGGCGCTCAACAAGGCTGCTGCGCGGGACGGGAACAAGGGCCCAACGACAGGCGAGGTGGCGGACGACGTGCTGCTCGTCGCGACGGGGAAAGCGATCGGGCTGGCGGTGGATCTGGCGGGGTTCTTTAGCAGGGAAAAGGACTTGGCTGTCCTGATGAGGACGAGGACGTTAAGTGCGGTGGATGATGTCGTGGCCATAGACGAGGACGCGGACGTCGAGGACCAGGTCAGAGCAAGGTATGTCAACTGCCTTGAGGTGGGTCTACGATGGACGTCGTGAGAGGGCTTGGACATTTTCCGCTTTTACACAGTACGTCGCTGCACGAGACGGGACTGCCTCCTGTCTTTCCGCAGTCAACGAATAAGGGAGAAGTGGAGCTTGTGGGCGTTTGGGACGGCTTTGCATGATTTTGGCGTTCGGTCACCGATATCTCCTGGAGTCAAGGAGTTGCCCTGCCACGGGTTGAATTTCCGACATCATTCTGAGTACCACATATGTGGCTTTCCTGGAAATGTGGCGCTGGCTCAAACAGGCGGTTATTTGGTAATGTCTTGTCACATCACAAAAAAAGGAGATGCAGAGCCGGAATGTATATATCCAAGGCTCTGAAACCTGGTGTTAGAGGTTATGACATTCCTGAAACGGATAGCCGAAAAATAGTCAATTTCACGTAGCACTTCCAAATGGCAGGCCCAAGGTCGCCTGGCTATCTCTGAGATGGGCGTATACCGTCTGCTAGCAGGACGCTGAGGGTAGAGGCCGATTCACAGGGAGACAAGCTACACAAGACGGGTATCTCCCATGAGGTCGCAACATTGATAGTGGAGGGGCCCGCATGTAGCAACACAGCAGGAGGTGCGTCTCCATCAAGGCGGTTTTGAGATGTGTTTGAATGTGTCGGTCTCCGAGTAGTTATGTACTGTACACCTGCCAGCACTTGGTTAGTAGTCGGAACCAACGCATCTCAGTGAGCGGTTGGCGAAGCTTCTGCAGTGTGCGCCCGGAACTTTGACCGCAGCGCATTGGGACCACCCAGTTTCCACCAACTACGGATAGGCGTTGACTAAAGTCTGCAAGTCCGGTAAAACTTGGCCAGGTGGTTGCCACGCCAGCTGCCTGGGCATTCTCCGGTCCACTACGGAGTAACCCCACAAAAAAAGGATAGTCACCGCAAAGGATGCCGGTTTCGCTTTTCACACTGTGTCAGCGCTGTTTCCCCGGACGGGACAAAGCGCATTGCCCCTAACCAGTGGTTCAATGCCAATCTTCAAAGGGCGGCATGATCTGTCAGGCACACCAATCATCGGCCGCCAGCGTATTGCGCAAATATTGCAACTTTTGCACCTATATCACTTAGCAGGAGCGATGCCCCTTGTTCACATCGTGAAGCCAAAGAAGTGGACAACGAGATCTTTTTACGACCACGATTACGACGACAACGCCGCAAGAATTCACACACGCGCCGCGCGCCGCGCGCCGCTTTTTTTCTGCAGGCTGCAGCATTGATGGTGGCTTGTTTGTGTCGGCGTCGGCGTCTCAGGAAAGAGCAGGAAAAGCGGCCGGGCAGACACAAGCATGCTAGATTCGGTAAAGTGCCATTACCCAAGGTCACACTCAGGCTAACCGTGCTCGATGTCAGCCGGTGCCTGCAATTTCCCGCTGCCCTGAAGTGCTAGCAACCACCGGAACCGTTTCGCTGTTGTGAAATCTGTCAGGCGGAAGCCCAACGGCAGTCAAAAAAGTTATAGTTGTCATCCCCTTCTCAGCCGGAGCCTGGCGAAGCGGTTTTCTCAAATCAGGTTCACATTTGGCGAGTTTGTAACGTTTTGGGAAGGTGCTTTAGGATGTTAGGCATCCCTGCCGAGGAGAACCTCAAGATGCAGGTACCAGCAGCCTTTGTGGCGCCAATCCTTCCAAGTGGGGAAAACGCCAGCAACCAACCGAAGAGTTGCAGCCCGTGCAAGGCGCCATTGTGTTGCGGTTCGGCCTTTTGGCTGCTTGGCGTCCGAATTGCAATTTGCGCCACAAAGCAGGATCCCAGACGGTTTAACTCGCCCCCAAACATCGTGGGCCTCTTTCAGTTCTTCGCCCTCCCTCTTCAGCTCTGCGCCTCCCACCCCTCGCTCCCACACTGGCTTCGTTGGCAAAGTCGTTTTGGAGCAACCCCATCCGACCTTGAATACTCGACGTATTCAGTCCGTCATTCTTTCTCGAATCCCTCTCCGTTGCGATTTCATCATCACTTGAACCATTTAGCCCTTGCTTGCAGTTCTGGAGGACAATTTAGCGATTGCTTAGACTCGCGCGACCGTCCACACGACAGAGTTCGATCCTTTCAGTCACAAACTTCGCGAGCAGGAAAATCTGGTTTCAGCTTGGGTCTTCGCATATCATCATTCGAGATCTTCTGCTATACCAGTTCATCTCGGCAAGATGCATCTGTCAACCATCGTCGCTTCCCTTCTCCTGCCGCTTGCGGCTGTTGCAGAGGGCCTTTCAACCATCACTTCAACAAGCACTATGACCCTTACCAAGACGCTCACCCTTCAGCGTGCCGTCGTCACCGTCGCGTCTAACAGCTCTACCGGTCATACCAGTCACTCGACTACTCTCACGTTACCATCCAGCACCACTTCGACGGGGCCAGCTGCCACCAGCACCAGCGCGACCACCACCACCGAGGACGACAAAAACGCCGCACCAGCGATGAGTGCTTCCCAGTTGGCTGCTCTCGGTGTTGCCGGTGTCGTGGCTATTGCTCTTTTATAAACCAACCAGGTCCATAGTTGAGGTGGTGGGATGGAACCTCCTGGGCAGACCTCTACGGATCGTTTGACCGGGTTCAAACAGCCACCTTCTCTGTCGGCTGGAGCTAGGATGCTTCGTTTCGAGCATCATAACAATTTTTCTCCTTTGTTCGCGCGAGACAGCTCAACGGGTTGGCGATCTGGACGGTCTGAAGCGACACTCACCCTGCCGCTTGAACTTTTCTGGCTCGCGCTCACACCAAGAAACGCATCCAACACCAAGCGCGCGGCAACCACATTCGCCTTTTCTCGGCATTCTCAACAGTTCCTATGTTCAAGCAGCCCCAATCGCCATCAGCTATCTCGTTTGGTTTTCTGCACTTGAACGACACCTTTCTTTTTTGCACTTGAACGACACGTGGCATTCGCCATTTTCCTTCTTCGTTCTTCCAGCGAACTATCGGCATCTCAAAAACAACCTCATCGCCCGATATCTCCTCCATTCGCCGCTTGCGGCTCACCATCTGCGTTGATACCCTTATTCTCACCTTCTCCTATCATCGATTTTCTCCGACATAGCGGGCTTTTATTCCTCAGTCTACCTTCATGGGGAGATCTCGGGCTATGAACGATGGTTTGTCTGGCTGGACTTTATTCTTTCCATTCTGGGGGCCCGGTTTGGGACGGATGTTGACTTTGCATCTTGGGGGAAGAGATCACTACGAGGATGGCATCGTCAAAATCTGTTTTCAACTCAAGGCGCGTTTTATTTTCTTTATGAAGAGTCATTACACGAGAAATGAGATGGATGCGGAGCAGAAGGACGATGCCCCTTTCTCTCTTGAGCTCAGCACGTTTTCACACTTTTAACCTTCTTGATATTTCAAAACTTGATTGATACCCTTTTTTTTTTAAAAAAAAAAAAGAAAAACCGCTCGACTCAAATTGTTCCTATTCCGTTCCACGGAAGTTGCGTGGGGAAGCGCGACATGCCGACGCTTGATTATCGCATATTCATCCGCTTCCTGAACGCCACCTAATAACTAATGCCTCCTGACCACCGGGGCTACCAGCGCGTAAGGAGATGGGCGGAAAAACGCAGGGACGACCAACCAACCACCGAAGTCCCGCCTCCTCCACTTTCCTTGCGTGGTTGTCATGACGCTAGCGCCCTGGAGCCCCATGCCGAGACCTGCCCAGATCTGGGGTCTAATTTCCGGTCAATGGTGGGGCTCAAGGCAGATCGCCATATTGTCGGATCGAACCGATCTCACTCCGTACTGTATACTGTATTCCGTACTCCATCCGATGCTTTTGAACGTATCCAGTGCGCGACGATCGTCATGATGTTCTGTCTATCAATGCTTGTATTGAACCTTAATTACACTATTCCTTCGAATCGCACCGTTGTCTCTTTCTAACTTACCGCGCCTCGAGGGTCCAAGTTGAAGCTTGCATGATGAAAAGTCGGCGTTGAGGTCGAGCAACCCGACGTGTGCGAAGCTTCGTGGGCGCATGGGGTCAAGCCAAGTCGTAATCAACTCTCCAAAAACGTTTGCTAACATTGTAAGAAGTAACTAACCAATGAATTATTGTCACTCGACTGATGTGTTTTGGGGCCCGAGAACCAGTATGCCAGACCTTCATATTCACTCCTGACAACAGTTGGTGGCCCAGAACTTTTCAGACGGGTAGTAACATTTCGATCGAGAGGTAGGTCGTTCTCGGTCACCGGTGTGTGGCTAATGAACTTGACACAGCCTTGACATTATGGACTCAAAGAAGATCTAGTTCGCCCCTGAGCCATGGCAAGGCCCTCAGTAGGATGCGGCTGTATCCGGTTTATTACTCGATGAAATGATATACACATACACATATAGCGTTCACTCCTGTCCTCTCCTCCATCTCCATTCTCCCAAGCTTCTGTCAAAGCTGTCATTGTGGTGGCCCACCTCCCCATCGCCCCCTTCCTTATCACCCACCCTCTTTCCCGTGCCTGTCCCCCTCCACGAGCGCCAACCTCCTCTGCTGGGCTACCATCGAGTAGCAACATCCTACAAAGACGAAATGCTTGCGTGGAGAGCTCGTTGCGGGCAGTTACACTCTGGGCGATGTTAGATGAGCGCCTGCATGCCGTGAGTGGTTTAGTCTGAGGGAAGAGGATCATTAGTCCCGTCTTCTGATTAGTATGGTGCAATTGAGCTCGAGAACGCGACCGAACTTGTTCCTGTGGAGCCTCTGTAGTAGACTGGAGGACAAACACAGCCCGCTTGTGCGGTACACGAGGCGGAATGATCATCAGCGGCATGGGATAATCGCCTGCCATCTTCGGGTCTCGTAAAAGTTCTTCCGCAAGTCGGATAGGGCTAATGCGGCGTAGGAAGTGAACCCAAATTAAATTCGCTGTTTGTTCATACCCATCCAGACTCGCCGTGGGGAGCATATTTGACAGATTCAAGACAGTTGCAAAACAACAAGGATACAAAGCAAACATGATTAAACCTTTGGGAATCTTGGTAACGGAATGCTGAACCCACTGAGACTTCCTGAACACCAAGATTTTTACAATTAAACAGGGTAAATCACAAGGGACGGGGTGCCGTGTATTACATAAACCTTCTGCGTAGATTTTCTACCTAGGACCAATAGTGTCCTACTGGATGCTTGCAGAAAAGGTTGAGGTGAAGGTCAATGTCTCCCTGTTTCTTTGGTGCCCCAGAACTCTGGATCAACTACATCTAAATACATATGGGCAGAGTGAAACGTTATGGCAACTCAGCCAGAGGTGCTGTCAGTCACACGCTCTGGTGCCAGCATCGCTGGCCGTGCCTAACCTCAGAACGGAAAGCAGCCAGTGTGCTCGCAAACGTCGCCCTGTTCTGAGCCCATGTCGCCATATCCAACCCAGATTGGGTGATCATGATGACGCTGCCGATCGTGTTGAGGTTGTACAACTCCACTGCTAGCATCTCCTCGCCTTCAGCGCTACCTTGGCGTTCAGCTCCGTCGGACGCGTCCGGGCCAACCCAGAAAATGCGCGCCTGGCAGTTCTCACCCGACTCGACGGTGCTGCAGCTCGTGTTGTAATTGTTGAAGAAACTGTACAGGCCCGCTCCAAACACCACCACATTCTGGGAGCCAATAATGCGAAGTCCCCATGCCATTGCGCATGACGGGTTACCTTGTGAGCTCAAGGAATTCTCCGTCTCGCGTTCCCCGCAGTCAACTGTAAAATTAGGATCGCGAATGTCGTCGTTCAGCTGGGTGAAAGGGTACGATGCTGGTGGGTTGGGTTGGTAGTAAGGGGTTTCTGTTTGGATCTGCCCCATCCAGACATCCGAAGCGTTGAGCAGCTGGTACTGGTACAACGCGTGATGCTCAACAGAGCTTCCAACCAACCAGATACGGCTCCCCTGAACCAGCATTCCCCGTGCCACGAAGACGCTGATTTGGGTCTGGTTCCAATCATCAACGTCATGGTCTGCCACCCATATCCAGCTGTTTTCCATGTACAGATTTCGAGCGCTCGGGGAGATGTGCATACCCATATACCCAGCGATGCATGACGGGTTGACGTAGTCAAGCTTCTCGGGGGTCGTGGGACACTCAGCAACTTGAAGCTGAGATCCTCTGAAGCCACCGACACGGACATGGACATCCCACATCCCCGACGGGGGGCTTCCCGAACTACACATGCTCTCAGTTGCTGGCGTGTTGAGATTGTACTCGATCATGATGGCGCCTGCAGCTGGCCCCTGCGTCGACACGATGAGGTCGTTAATTTCGACAAACCCAATATCACCAGGCTTCCCAACCTGTACCACAGGGCGTGGGTTATTTGGATCCGAGAACTTCTCCCCCGTCCCCATGATGACGGTGGCGAGTCCTTCGCCCATGAGTCGAGTGTTGGGTGGGATGAATATGGTATCTGTGACCCTGTAATAACCGGCATCTAAGAAGGCGATGTATGATGAATTCGCGGCAGCCTGGATGACCTTGTTGATCATGTCCGTGTCGTCGGTGCGCCCATCGCCGAAGGCATTGTGATCTCGGGCTGATATAAAGTCGGAAGAAGAGTAGTCTTCGTACTGCGGTTTTGATCTCTCGTAGTACCGGTCTCCGATTTTAAGGGTCGAAGGTTGAGAAAAGTTAAACTCGTGTCCCTCAAGCAACATGGGCCCATGCGGAGCATACGTGTTGCCCTAGTGGTGAAGTTAATAGCATGTTCAAATCGAATCGACATATTGGAGTGCCTACTCTTGCGTAACCTCTGTCGTAGACTGTCCCGTTCGCATCTCCCAATAGAAGCGGCTTCCCATCAGCTTCTGCCAATACTGTCGGAACGTTTTTGTATTCGACATTCTGGATCAGCAGTGATCCAAGACCAGTCTTGTTTCCGGGAATGCGGCCAGATATCAAAGCTGTGCTGACATTGACAAACGAGCTGTCGAGTAGAGTGACTGAGCCAACATCGCTTGAAGACATGTTGATACCTATGCGGGAACCAACAACCTTAAGCGATTTGTACGTCCACCCCCAATTCCATATCTGTTCGATGGCCGTATCACAGCCATAGAATGTCAGATTTCGCATCGTGTACTGCTGGTTGCCAAACCGAGCGCCGTATTTGCCGCCGTGGAATATAAGGTCTGCCATCATGCCCCCGCTCCCTTCTTCCATGAAAACGCCGACGTGGGTGTCATCTTCTCTAGAGGAAAGCTTGAAGACGCAATTCTGGACCAGGGTCGCTTGGGAGGATGGCCAATGGATTCCGGTGATCGTCCCACGAACAGCCGTTGTGTCAAACACGAGGTTGCGAAGCTGTCTGAAGAAGACATTTGTTGCGAGAAAGTTGA
Source organism: Thermothelomyces heterothallicus (assembly GCF_042370625.1). NCBI lineage: Eukaryota > Fungi > Ascomycota > Sordariomycetes > Sordariales > Chaetomiaceae > Thermothelomyces > Thermothelomyces heterothallicus. The sequence continues at coordinate 55,535 of NW_027192593.1, read as the reverse complement.
GCCCTTGAACCAACCACGTTAGCAACGAAAGTTTGACCGCAGAAACTACCTACTTCCGTTGTCCATGTAACGGTCGGCATCCAGCATGGCGAGCACGTTGGTAGGAAAGTTTTGGGAAGCTTTGATGACTGGCATATTGGTAGGGTCGCCAATGATTTGGGTATAGTAGTAGCTGATAATTGGCGAACTGATCATGTAAGTTCCGGGAGGGAAGTAAACAATGGCCGGCGTCGTGGTTGAGCCAACACAGTCCGGACCGCCGCAACGATCGCCGTCGCTAATTGCGGCATTGATGGCTGCGGTATCGTCTGTAACTAGACAACCGTCAGCGGGAACAACTCGTGGTGCAGCACAGATCTTACCCCCATCTCCCTTAGCTCCCCACTGCTTAACATTTCTGAAGACGCTGTATCCGCTTGCTTCAGCGAACGGTGCGACACCCTGACGGTGAAGGTCCTCCATCCAGTAGGCCGCCCAGACGCCAGATACAACTCCCAATATGAGAGCAACGCAGAATTGCATCTTGGCAGTGAAAGCTGAATGCTGACTGGCCAAAGAAAACGCGGAGAATCAAATTTGCCAGACGCAAGGGTGACAAATAATCCTAATAAGGGCCAAGATGCCGCTGAAGATGAAACTGAATCAGTTCGTCGTTTTGCAGTCCAAACTGGCTTTGAAGTACCGGATACGATGTGATGATGCCGATGGCGACGAGGCTGTCGGTCGTTTAACACCTTGACTTAGTAATTAGTACTTTAATGAGTTTGTGAAGTAAGCTTTAGGCTAAGTAGGTGCAGAAACAAAGTCAACTGATTCCACTTAAAAGGAGCAGCGCGGGAAACAGATGCGGGAAGGAACGCGCCTTCCTCCGTTTCAACACGATTGACCTTATGGGACAATTAATCGTCACGCTTTGTGGCAGCCCCTAATTATACCCCCCACCTTCTTCTCTTTTTTTTCTTTTTTTAATCCCAAGAAAAAGGAAGATGGAACAATAGAAAAGTTTTAATACTACATTCCCTAACGAGGCTAGGAAACTAAAGAAGTGCCTGCTCTGGCCCTCCCGGTGATGATGATATAGAGTGATATAGAGGAACTCTTAGCAGAAAGATGCACCAATTCGTGCCTTGATGCCAGCTTGAGCTGCCAAGTGTCCGTGACTGAAACACCGCCGCCAGATTAAGTGTCCAAAATAAGTCTATTTCCCCTTTGCCGTCATATCTTCGGCAACGGGAGCTCGAGATCAAGAGTTAGTTGGGGTGGCTCGAAGAGTGCTTTCAAGGGTTTGGCCTCTGTCTTTCCCGGCGCCGAAACGACCGCCGGCTCCGGTTAACCCAAGAACACCAGCAATAGCTCTCACTTTTGCGAAATTTCGTCAATCCAGAACAAAAGAAGTCGTCGGTATTTTGGCCCACCGCCCAATAGCAATGCTTCGCGCAATACAGGGAGCAAGATACAACAGCCACGCGCAACACTCCACTCCCATAATTATGGGTGCCACCGCAGACACTAATACTACAAGGAAAGCACGAGGGGAATGAAAAGATGGCAGCCACTTGAGAGTGCGGCAGTCGGGACCGAGACGGGCGAAAATAGTAACCGCCGTGTATCTGCGACAGGCAAGCGGACGGATTCTTGTGTTTCTGCCGTCGCTAACGCTGCCGGAGGAGCGGCGTTCTCTATGAATTTGGGAATAATTAATTAACATCGGAGGTTATCGAACTCCTCCCAGATGGTGGTGCGACAGGCAAACTTGGGCACAAGACGGAGAAGGTCCTTACTCGTTTCGCATCGCGTTAGGAACCAGAAGCTTCAAGATGTCCTAGTTACGCATTTTTTCAACAAAGCCTGTCTTGATATTCCCATTCGTTATACTACGAGGGGCTAAACCGCATGAAAGAGGGGGTTCTGGACGGGTAAACGTTTGGTTCAAAAAACGCAACTGAAATGGTACCTGCGGAAAGCAAGATTGTACAGGAGTTAATTATACAGCGTAACAAATGACGATGTAAGCGGAAATAGGCGCCGTGCCTCTTCGCGATTTTGTACCATAATGAAAGACTCATACCCGATTCTGTGACTGTCAAGTAAGTGTTCCAAACAGTCTACTAATCGTACCGTACGCCATGTCAGCAATCAGTCCACGGCAGTAATGACGGTCAGGCCACTTACTCCCCAGCAACTTTCCCCTCTTAGAGAACTCCTTAGCGTGGTGCTCTTTGATCTTGGCCCTCCTAGCCTCCTCCTTGGCTTCAAGCTCAAGCATGCGTACGTGCTCGCGGGCCTCGCGAACGCTTTCGTGGGCGGCCATCAAAGCGCGGTCGGCCTCCATCTCAGCAGTTTCGGCGGCCATGAGGCGTTCCCGGGCTTATACGATGCTGGGGTCCATCTCATCCCGATTTCCATTGCCAAAGGAGCGGTGTAGCGAGCCGCCGCCACCCTGACCGCCGCTGGTGTGATCGGGAGACGACGTTGTGTTGCTGCTCCGTGTGCTTTGGGTAGCATTAATTGGCTCCTGAGGAGGAGAGCGGTGCTTACTTCCGAAGAGGCCGTGCCTTCTTGGTGGTTGCTCATAGAGTGGTTGGCGCTCCTCGTAAGCTGGGTGGCGTTGAGAGGCCGGCTCGTCGGCGTGACGCGAGAAAAGGCCCATGACGTGTATGTTGTGAGGGATATTAATCGTCCGTTTTCGGTGGAAGGGATGAAGAGCGAAGGATGACAGTTGGGAATATGCTTACCGCGCAACCCGAAGACCAAACCCCCTTTTAATGCCTTGCTCATTACCCACCATCACCTATGTGACCTTAAAGACCTGAATCTTGTTATGTTGCTGTGATGGCGATCAACGGCATGAGGTCAAAGTAAAAGGCATCATGGCTTGCGCCTCCAGGCGTGGTGATGGCTGTTTGTCCAATGACGAGGGACCCATGACGGAAGACCAGGAGGAGCTTGGTGACAGGAGGGCATCGCTCGGCGACCTTTGAGCTGCTTCAAGCTAATCGCAACGTCTGGCAAAGCAGGCAGCAATATCTTTGCTTTTCAGATCGGCAGCAACGTCATGCTGGCTGCCGGCGAACGATTCCTCTTCGACGACGCAGCTATGAGCTTGGGCAACTTTTTTTTTCCGGCGATATCCAGGTATGCACTGTGCATAGGTACGTGCATACGTACATGATTTACATAGGCAACTACCTTACTCGAGAACACATACTCCAATTTCTCAGGGAGCTGTCAGGTGTGCTGCAGGTCTTATCAGGGCACTTGCAATAATAGTGCCTGCCTCAAGCGGATGACGCAGATGGAAGAGCCAGTGGGGCACGGCACGCATTCGTCCAATCACGTGGTTTGCGCAGCGCGTTGTTTCTCAATTGAGCAGGCGCGCAAGAGAGGCTTCATTCGGTGCAGCCTTCCAGCTGTCGCAACCAAACCCAACCCGCCTTCCCAATTTCTTCCGGTAGCATTTGATTCGCTCGCCGCGCGAGTCGTGTTACCATGGACTCTCCCGCAAGAGCCAACGAACCCATGGCTCTCGACGATATGCCGCGCTCTCGGTCGCGAACCCCTCGCTCACAGCTTTCTCGATCACCCTCGCCTTCCATGGAGCGCCGCCGCTCCTACGACCGAGATGGCAACTTCCGTTCCCCCGCACGCAACGGCAGACACCGGAGCTGGAGCCGCGGCCGAAGCTTGAGCCGCACGCCCAGTCGCAGTCGAACGCCGAGTCGGAGCCGCACCCGTTCTCGCAGCTACTCGCGCGGTCGGAGTTACAGTCGGGACTTGAGCCGCTCGCGCAGCAGGACTCGTAGCGACAGTCCCCCGCCGAAATCGACCAAGGCGAGCCTTTCGTGGGAAGATGGAGTATTGAACAACGAAATGCTAACCGACCACACCTAGATTGTTGTCGAGCGCCTGACCAAGAATGTCAATGAGGACCACCTTTACGAAATATTTGGCGAGTATGGCGAAATTGATGATCTGGATCTCCCAGTCAACAGGCAATGTGAGTTGGACCTGACGCCAGTCGCACGTCGAGGGCCAAATTGATGCTGACGTCGATGCAGCCGGCTTGAATCGCGGCACGGCCTACATTCTCTACTTCAACGAGGCGGACGCTCAAGCTGCCATTACGCACATGCACGAAGCCCAACTTGACGGCAGCACCATTCATGTGTCGATCGTTCTTCCGCGCCGCAAAGTCTCGCCTCCTCCACCAGCAGCCCGTCGCGGGCCTCGTGGTCCCCCGGCTAACGTGAGGTCCGTCCTCGGATCATCTGGCGGCGGTGGCGCTCCGGGAGGCCGCGGGTGGAGATCACCAGCCGCCGGTGGCTCGGGACGGTATGGTCATCGTTCCGATGTCTACCGCCCCAGGTCTGTGTCCCGTTCCCGGTCGCCTGCACCCAGTGGTACCCGCAGATACCGCTCGCGCTCGGCATCCTATTCCTCGAGATCCCGCTCGCGAACCCCGCAGGGCCGCGGCGGCCGTAGTCACCGAGGCGGCCGCGGTTACGGCAGGCGCAGGAGTCCCAGCCGCGACAGCTATGACACTTATAATCGCCGCAGTAGAAGCCGCAGCCGCAGCAGGGACTGGAGATAAATGGTACATCATACATTTTGAACGGACGTGTGGATCTTCGGAAACGGTCGGCGTTTGGGGCAGGGGTCACGAAAAAGAATGGAGATGGGCTCTTCCTGGCTGGTGTGTTTTAACATCGGCGTTGCTGGGCTAATGGCTTCTAGATGACAAGAACCCCCCGTCACGATGCCGGGGGGCTGTCGTCAGACAAAATCGAACTTCGAACGTTCTGAAATTGGATGATTCCTGTGTTGAGTCGCAAGCATCTCTTCGCGCTCGGGGCTCGCTTGATGACGGAAGATGAAGTCCCCGAAACTTCTATTGAGTTTTTCGATCTGCAGGATGCGTCAAGCAGGGCTATGTGTAGATGAGTTAGGCATGTCCTTCGTGCTCTACACCACAGTCCTTGTGATCCCGCCCAGGACCACTCCGTCCAGCTTTTCTGGTCCTTCCGCCCACACGAAGGATCAACATTGGCAGTCAGCCCTACGTTGATGAAGCCACATGTTGCACAGGACAAGGATCGATGTCACTAGCGCTCACGTGTGCGCGGAATGACTCTGTGCCACTTGGTCATGCCCACGGAAGCTAGTTTGGGAATCTTTTATGGGGGTATGTACGAATGATACCCACGGCAATGGCCATTTTGAACGGTTATCTCCGGAATTGTTGCTTCGATGTCACCTTTCTGCATCTTTGCTGACCAGTAGAATCCGGCAAGCCCATTGTGCAGAAATACAACGTCCACCAGATTGACCTAAACCGGCCTTAGGACACGGAACATTTGCGGCATGAGACACCAAATTGGTCAAGGGCATACGAATGGACATTGCAGCGGTATGAGCTGCCAGACGCTTCGGGCCAAACGCCTGCATGCTTGTCCTCGAGACCTTTACAAGGTGAGGATTTCCAGCCCTACAGGGGCTCAGTGGCACCACCGAGAGGGAAACTATTCCCAAGCCGGATTCGGCTCTCTCAGGTCGAGTAATTGGCACATGCGGCAGGCTCTGCGGGGAGCTGCAGGAAAGATACAACACATCGCTCTTTCGCTCTTGGACCGGCCCACTGAGACCCCAACAGCAACGCTCTGGTGGCTCGCTCGAGATTGATATTCACTGATGAGATAAGAGTCATTGCCGTCTGGGTTCCGTGGTCTAGCGGCCTTGACTGATAGTGAATCGGTGAAGCCGCCGCCAAACCAACAAGAATTCCAGGCGCCCGGGGTCGTCTGCCCTACCACTCAGGATTTTTGCATCAAATCCCGCGCGGAACCGCTCGTCCATCACCGCCTCATCACGTTCTCTCCCTTGTCCGCTTACTTGCAGATGCGTATTGTACATACCATCCTATTAGTTTGGATTCGCGACGGTCTTATTGGGACCGCACACAACGGCTTGACAGCACAAAGCATACCCTGTCCCGCTGCGTACCATATATTATTAATTATCCCGTTCCTTTGGCCAACCTCACCGAGCTGGCTTCGTCGCTTTTATTCCCTTGATTCCAATGATCCCGAGAGGGTCCAGTGCCCTTCAGCTGCAAAAGTACATACACCTCCCATGTCATTTTAGATGGAACACATTGGCGGCCCCCTCCCTACTTCCCACGCCTCACTCGCCGCAACCAAAGGTCCCGTGGCCGACCCTTTTCCGTCCTCCAATCACTGCGCCGTTCGGAGTCCCGAGAGGCCCCCGTGCTGCCACCGCCCCCTGTCGGGTTCAAAAGCTCCCAGAAGCGTCCGTGGGGGCACACTCGGATCCTTCACTGTGTCTCTGTGGTTGCTACAAGTTCCCAAGCGCGACGGCGGTAGTGGATAGTCATGAATAGCTGGATTCCAGCTAAAGTTACACAGTCCTTGTGTTACAAGCCGCGTCTGCCCGTGTGACTGACTTCTCGGGTCGTCCCTATGCCATGCGTCCCCGAGTCAAGATGGGGAAGCATTTAAACCCACGGGGACCCCGCCGTAGCTAGACATTATCTTGTGATTACAGGCGTTCCTCAGACAAGGTCTCCAGCCGTAGACTTTGGCAACGCGTGTCGATAACCCGCGGACACTCGGAACATCAAACAATGCTCCCGAAGCTGGAGGTGTACTTTCTCGAATCGAATACCCTCGTTCCAGTTTTCCAGAGAGGACAGGATGTTAGCCTCTCTGACCTCACCGACGACTATGACGATACGTTTGACGCTGCTGATGACGAACTCGACCCTCGCTTACACTCTCTTCGCTTCCCCGGAACGCCGTGGGCTCTGCCTACCCCCGTCAAACCGCCCACGCCGCCCCCGAACCCCCAACCCGGCCCGATCCAACCGCCTCCGGACGCCCCTACTCCGCCTGACACGCCTTGAATTGCGTCAACACGGATTGCGTTAAAAACACCAGGTGCGAGATGTCGGGGTGTCGCACGCTGGCTGAGCTATTATTGTTGCCTGGAATCGCTTGGAGGGACAAAAGGATGTTGGACTTGCTGTGGCAGCTACAGCTGATCTCCCGGCTCGAAGCAATGGATTGGTTTTCTGTGGATTTTGCCGGATTTCTGTTCATCATGTTTTTTTCTGGGATTGTTATGTGTGGTAAGGAGAAGGTGGTTCCTCGAAAGCATCCCCCCTTTGCCACTTACACGGAAGACCTACACGCGTTTCTGCTAGTGTGAGGGTGATGGAAGATGGTTGGTCTGGTAAAATCAAGATAGTTCAATAGTTCGATGTCTCGCAGTATCATGGGTTCCTGTAAGCGGGCCCTGCATCCAAGTAGAGGAAGAGGGTGGCGTACATGCCGCCCAGAGAGGGCTCTACCCTATAAAGCCAGGACCTATAAAGACTTATCTAATCTAACCATATATAATAGAGGCGTCCCTCGACACGTATTATATCAAGTTCCCTACATAGAAAGAAAAATATAGTGATAATATTATAGGCTATAAACAGCTCCTAAGTTATACCTAAATATACTTATACTCCTTACCTATAGCTAGGTTTAGAATTATTATTATCATTCTTCCTATACTACTATACTAAAGCATACTAGACGCTCTCTAGTTATATACAAAGGAAATTATATTATATAAGGTATATAAAAACCTCTATCCTCCCTTTTCTATATAATCTAGAAACCTAATATACTATAAAGAAAAGGAGAAGTAACTAGAATAGCCCTATAGAGGCTTAGTAAGGCTAAGCTAAAGCCTCTCTAGCCCTAGCCTCTAGGTCTAGCTATAATATACTAGCCTTATAGCAACTACAGATAAGCGTATAATGTTTTATTTAACTACCTTAAGGGAAGAAAGAGGAGAAAGTAAGTATAGGTGCCAAAAGGGGTTCCATTTCCTAATATAGGGGGTACGTATATACTCCGGTTAGGGTTTAGTTAGGCATCGGGTTAGAGCCTAACCGGGTCCTAAGTATATACCTTACGAATGCCCTACGAACGTATATAGGTCCGGTCCGAAACCGGGTATAGCCCGTTATCGATTAGCCTAGGTAGAGCCTAGGCCTATTATATACCCCCCCTCTTTTTCTAGTTAGATGCTTAGGTAGGTCTACCTAGTGTTATTATAATAATAGGTCCTATATATACCGGTAATCTATATATATAGTCTAGCTTTATTTAGGTCTTATATAGGTCCTAGTCTTTATTTTGATATTATATAGGTCCTAGCCTTTATTCGAGTTCGAAGTAGGGCCTAGTCTTTATTTAGGCCCTATATGTACTCCCCTAGCCCTACTCTCTAAATATGTATAAATTCCTCCTCTCTTTCCCTCTAACTCCCTCTTCCTCTCTTTTATAACCTATACGCTCCCCCCTGCTTCTGCCTACCTATACTCTATTTTGCTACCTACTCCTATATTATACCCCTAAAAATTTTTTTTTTTCTTATTTAGAATGTCTACTGCTGTCGGCTCGCTTGGTGGTAGTAGTAGTAGCTACTGTCCTAGTGGCGATAAGAATAAAGATCGTAATGTAAGTTTTCCCTTTTGTTTTCCTAACTATAGTTATAATATATATATCCTAAGTCCCTACTAACCGTCTAAATTTTAGTATAAGAACTAGAATATTTCCCTTAGTAGGTTTGCTATTAAGGGTAACTCCTCTAATAAGGAGTTTAAACTCCTATCTAAGAAGATATAATATTATCTTAATTATATTTACTATATTCTAAGTAGTAATAATATTATATATGTCTCTAGTTATAGTATATCCTATATAATATATTGTTCTACCTATAATCCTTATATTTAGGACCTATAATTATAAGCAAATAATCTACATTTATATATAGGTATCTATAAGATTATATACTATTATAATAAGGGTATAACCCTAGAGACCCTTCCCTAGCTAAAGACTATAACCTATAGTATATATAAGGTTATTATTATTATTATTATTAATCCTATACCACTATGCTAATAAATATGCCAGAGCCTCTCTAGTTATATACAAAGGAAACCGTACCTAATAGGCCAGATAAAAACCTCTATCCCTCCTTTAACGCCTAATCTAGGATACTAATACACTACAAAGAAAAGGAGAAGTAGCTAGAATAGCCCTATAGAGGCCTTGCCTCCTAGTCTAGCCTCCTTACAAGGCGGTATTCCAGAAGCCTCCCTAGGTCTATTAGCCACTATAGAACCCTCCTTACCAAATGATGGTTCCAGGCCCCTATACCCTATAGAACGAGGTCTAGGTCCCTTTGCGACCGTATTTCCCAGGATTCCTACGTTCGGCTTCTTAGTAGGTTCGGGCACTAGATAACCAGGTGCTCTACAGTCTCTCTCCCTTAGCTACAGGCATAGTAGGGGGTACTAACCCCTAGGACTTAAACCCTAAAAAGGAAGTCGCGGAGGCCAATGGCCCCTATACAGGCCTATACTAGTAGGGAGCTCTAGGCCTTCGTTAGGCCCTAGTGCCTTTGCAGGCCCTCCCCTGTGAAAACCAGACGTAGGGGGTCCTTGTCAGATATATGCTATATCCTCCTACCGGCTTGGTTAGCCCTCTAACGGTTGCTCTAGCTAGCTGCTATAGCTAGTTCTATAGCCTGTAGCCTTCTTCGTAGGGTCTATAGGGGGGGTTAACCCCCTCTATAGCCCTCCTAAACCTACTACCAGACTATTGACCTTGCTACCTCTAGGGCTATAGGCTTCGGCTCCTGGCCTGTTACCCTGGCCCTTCTCTTCCGGAACCTCTGGCTAAGCCTATTATAGGCTTATTAGATAAGAGCCCTTACGGGGACTCGGGAGGCCCCCGGACCTGCCCTGGTCCATAAGAGCGGCCGGTCGAGTTTAGCTTCGAAGTTAGCTAGCCTCTTGTTAAGATAGAGGTCGAGGGGTAGTACCTAGGCTTCTATCTTGAGGTACCAGATAGGGGTAGCCTTATAGGCCCTAGTAACTACTCGAAGGGCCCTATATTAGGCCTTTGATAGTTCCCTAGTAGGGCCTTCTAGCTTGCCCCCTAGCTTGGTAGGCTTGTAGAAGTTCGAGGCCCTATAAGCTAGGGCGCTATAGATGTACTTAGTATAGACCTTATGGGCCTATAGTAGGCTAGGGCCCTAGGTCTTTGTAGTAAGCCTAGTTAGGGCAAACTCCTAGGTTTCTAGCTTTTTGGCTACCTTTACGTAGTAGGGGCCCTACTATAGCCTCTAGTCTAGCCAGACCTGTCACGGAAATATGCATGCAGATGCCGCCTAGGCCACCAGCACAGACAGACCAATCAAGCCGAAGGAACGGAAGGGCCAATCACAACATGAGAAGCGCTATAATCACTACGCTCACCAGTGATCAGGGTGAACACCACTATACGATCACTAACGATCACCGTAATCAGGAGTAATCACCAGGGTTATATATATATATAGATAGTCACTCGTTACGGTAGACTCTAGAGTTCACCAGTGATAGTAACCGCCCTCACAATTACAGTACTTCTAGTAGCATCGCACTATTGTGAGAGACAACTCTGTTGTTATGAACCCTTTGGCTTCACCGAATCCCTTAGACGACTTGTACACTTGTCCTACATCACTTACCTTCGTCTGAACCCTTTTAGAAAAAGTCTGAGTTAGGTTCGTCACACGTTGCTATCACTCCCTTTGTTCTGTCATGGTTCAGAACGGAGGTGACTTCGACCTTAATATCAATATGGCTACTAACGTTACGGCCGAACAGCTGCTTGCCTAGCTTGGTCAACTCTAGTAGCGAATCTAGGAGTTAGACCAGAGAGATAAGGCTGCTTAAGCTCGAATCAAGGAACTCGAGAATGGTGAAAAGCACTTGTAGAAACTGGTTAACGAGGCCTATGCTAAAATCAAGGCGCTCGAGACTGCCAAAGCAAGCTATATCAAGATCGAACTACCTAGCAAATACGGAGGAACTAAGGAGGATCTTGTAGGGTTTTTGATAAACCTCCGATCCTACTTCCGGCTTAATGACGACAAGTTTCCGGACGACAAAGCCAAAGTCCTCTATGTAGCTACGAGATTAGAGGGCAAGGCACTTAGATGGTTTAAACCTACGTGGAACAACTACCTTACTAAGGAAGACGAGGACGACCGAGACGCCTTTATATAGGCAGTCTTCTAATCCTACGACCGTTTCGAAGAAGAGCTTTGGAAGGTCTTTAGCGACAAAGACGAGAAGATTTACGCGTAAGAAAGGCTTGCCAATCTCCGACAGACCAAGTTAGTAGCCTCCTACGCTATATAGTTTAGATAGGACATGCTCAAGTCTCAGCTTAACGACAAGGCATTGATATAACTGTTTTACAACGGCTTGAAGGAAAAGGTCAAAGACAAGCTATACAAGTATAACCAGCCTAAAACGCTAGACGAATACATCGTATAGGCTATCAGAATCGACGATCGGCTCTATATACGAGAACAGCAGAAACGAGGTCGAATAAACAGAACCACGGTCAAGGCTAACGACAAGAAAAAGCGAACGTACGTTAGTACCTCGTATGGGACGCATCCCGGAGCTATAGATATAGACGTAGCATAGAAGTAGGACAAGAAGAAGACGGCCAAAGATAAGTCTAACGCTACCTGCTATAATTACGGAAAGAAAGGACACTACAAGCGGGAATGTCGAAGCCCGAAGAAAGATTAGAAACTAGTCCTAGGAAAGGAAACTACGGTCATCGACGAAACCAAGGACGTCGTCGAAGTAGTAGCCACAAGCTACGAAGACAGGGACAGCGACACGGACAGTCTTGAACATGATAATAACGGCAGAAACGAATAGACGCCGTACTCCGAACTGGTCACTATAGACCCCAAGACAGGCATTGCCGAATGGGATACGGCAGGGGAGTATACGCCACCGATTTCGATTCTCCTAGCCTTGAGGCAGTGGGGTTTTATAGTTATGTAGAGATAGGATGGATTGTAGACGACCAATACCTAAGGAGTCGACCGACCTAGACCGAATATCTTGTTCCTTTAGGAACGGATTGAATAGTACCATAATGAAGTTTTTCGGCTCAATACGGAGTTACGCAAACGAGATAGACGCCTGACTTGACTTGCCTAGTAGAGCAACGAGATAAGGGATGAAATGAGGGAACTCTAATGTATCATGGAAACCATTAAAGGGGAATAGCCCGTGACGTACGATAGACCCGATAGTTATACTACGCACTTTGACGATCAGTAACTTAGCTACGACGTACGGAACCTAGAGTACCAGTTTATACGTGTAAACCACGGAAAAGACAAATATATATAGGAAAGCTACTAGAAGAAACATTCCTACCTTAGCATTAAGGCACCTATGGTCTATATATAGTAGGAAGGATTTGGAAAAGAATTCCAATATCTCCTAGGCGACGCCACGTAACTATACCCTTGACATGAGGCACACGTACAAGTGCCCTGGTTCTAGTATATAGCACACGAATGCCGATACCACTTCCGCGACAAATTCGAAAACAATCACTGGCCGACCCGACAGGAAAACGGGGACGGAAGTTTACGCCCTATAGAATAGGTCTACGACACGGGAAATAGAGCGGCCGAATTACTCTAGAAGATCGAAACCCGGAGTCTAGAAGGCATCATGGTAGTTCCGAGACGAGCCTGGCCTAGGCACTACAGAACGGGACGAAACACATGGGACTCATGCTGGAGTAACGATTATCTCTATTACGCGGACGAAAAGAAATCGCAAATTCGGGAGCTTCAGATGAAGCTATAGACTATACGACGAAAAGCAGAACGGACCTAATAGTAGGAAGCTATAAGCACTCAATGGCTTACGGAAATGAGAACGATTGACGAAGCCGCTATTAGCCGAACAATCGAAGAGGTTAGCACCGACCTAGGAAACGGGTTAGGGCCCTTCGAGGGGCCTAAAAACTATTAACGCCTATATAGCGGCGAGTAGTAGCGTAGTATAGGAGGAACTGGCGTAAGAGACCACTATATCGAGACCTCCCGGCAGAAATATAGGAAATCGCTATAATCTTTGGACGACGACGGCAAGACAAGCGACTATAGATAACGACATAATGGAAGTAGCACGAAATGCTTACACTAGTAGATAGTGGAGCAGAGATGAACCTGATTTCGCCGACACTTATAAATTAGCTACGAATACCCTAGAGAATGAAACGGAAGCATAGTATAGTCAAAGGGCTATTCCTGATATAATAGGTATATAGGGAGACCGAACCGATCGATATTACTATGGTAGGGAAGACTATAGCAGTCGTATTTAGCATTATAGATATAGGCAATGACAAAGACATAATACTAGGACTACTATAGTATAAAGACTACAACCCGGACATCAGCTAGAAGAATGGTAGCCACCTACGACCCTAAACAGAGTCGTATTCGACCAGCGAGATGGAGAGCGCGCAAGGATCGCGAATGGACGATGCTCAAGGGAAGGCATATCCTAAGGATCTACCGTAAGAGACGGGCAATGGTAGACAGACTACTATAGACTCTGGAAGAAGCAGCATAATGACACCGACGTTACGACAGGAGGAACGAGCTAAACCGTCGATAGCTGTTCTCTCCGTTGACGAATGCGGAGCACTGCAATTAGAGCAATAGGTTGAGACAGGAGAAATCGCCAGCATCGCCATAGACGGAACCAAGTTTACATACTATCAGAAAACAGAGAAACGAGACAAGACTGGGGAAGTACCGAAGGAGTACGAAGGACACCTAGCATTCGAACTAAAGCATCTGGAAGGATTACTAGAACACGGCCTATAGGATCACAAGATCAAGCTTAAGGAAGGAGTACGACTGAAGTTCTTTAAGATCTACTATATAAGCCAGACATAGAACGAAGAACTTAAGCGATATCTAGAGGAGAACCTTCGAAGAGGACATATCCGCCCGTCGACATCGCTAGCAGGCTACCTAATCCTGTTTGTGCCTAAGAAAGATGGAAAGCTACGGTTATACGTCGACTATCGGTAACTTAACGAACAGACCGTAAAGAATCGATACCTATTACCGCTGATCTTACGGCTCCGAGATCAGTTAGCAGGAGCCCAATATTTTACGTATCTTGACTTGCCATCGGCCTACAACTATATACGGATCAAAGAAGGCGACAAGTGGAAAACGGCCTTTAGGATACCCTATGGCCACTACGAGTACCTTGTCATGCCATTCGGACTTACGAACGTACTGGTAACGTTTTAAGCCCTAATTGATCAAGCTATCCGACCCTTTCTCGACAAATTTACGGTATGTTATCTCGACGACATACTTATCTTCTCTAAGACAATAGATGAACACCAGAAGTACGTAAAAGTAGTGCTAGACGCATTACACGCGTATAAGCTATCAGCCAACAAGGAAAAGAGCAAATTCCATATTAGGAAGACGGTGTTTTTAGGATACGAGATATCCCTAGGACAAATCCGGATAGAACCCTTAAAGGTTGAAGCCATCAAAGATTGGCCACGACCGACGTCAGTCACGGAAGTACGAAGTTTCATCGGGTTTACAAACTTCTACCGGATGTTCATCAGGAACTTTAGAGTAATCACACGACCATTGCACGAGCTTACCAAGAAGAACGCTAAGTTCCAATAGGAAGAGCGACATAAGTAAGCATTTACGCAGATTCGCGACGCCATCACCAAGGATCTAGTACTAGTACTACCAGACCCCAAGAAGCCATTCGAGGTAGAAACAGACGCTTCAGACTACGCCATCGGAGGACAGTTAGGACAACGAGACGAGCAAGGGAAGCTATATCCTATAGCCTTCTTTTCAAAGAAGCTCGACGGACCACGTCTTAACTATCTAATCTATAACAAGGAACTACTTGCAATTGTCGAAGCTTTTAAGGAATGGCGACTATATCTTAGTAGTACGATCGAACTAGTACAAGTATATACGGATCATAAGAATCTGTAGTACTTTATGATGACGAAGGAGCTTAACGGACGACAAATACGATAGGCAGAATTCCTCGCGGAATTCAACTTCGAGATCCGCTACAAGAAAGGCAAAGAAAACGTACGAGCGGACGCTTTAAGCCGACGAACGGATCACACGGAAGGACGAACGGAAACAACGCCACCGTTGTTCAAGGAACGAATAGACGGAATGCTACATTACGAAACGTAGACACCCGTGGAAGATGATCTACTCGACTCGTTCTAAGAATGTTATACAATCTTTCAAGAAGAAAGGATCAACAAGGTATAATATTAAGCAGCACCTAGACTAGTGGTACCTAGCGAAGTAGAGGAAAAAGATAAGAAACTCTGGTACCGAGGCAAAGCGTACATCTACGACTAAGACTAACAGCTATAAATGATTCGGGAACTCTACAAGTCGAAACTCGGAGGACACAAAGGAGTTACGAAGACTATTATACAAGTCAAGAAACACTACGACTTTCCATAATTAACGGCACGAGTCAAGGAAGTCGTACGAAGCTACGACATCTGCAATCGAAGCAAGACGGCACGACATAAGCCGTATAGGCTACTTCAGCCACTGCCAATAGCTGACAAACCATAGAGTTTAATTACGATGGACTTTATCACGAAACTACTAGAATCCAAGGATACGGCCATAGGAGTAATCTACGATAGTATTCTTACTATAGTAGATCGCCTGACTAAATAGGCATACTTCTTTCCCTATAAGGAGTCCTAGACAGCTAAACAGCTAGCAGATATGATCTATCGGCAAGTTGCATCAGTATACGCTTAGCCGCAAGAATAGATTACCGATAGAGACACCAAGTTCGTATCGAAGTTTTGGTAAGCGTTAATGTAACGATTAAGCGTTAATAGCAAACTGTTAACGGCATATCACCCGTAGACTGACGGACAAACGGAACGACTAAACCAAGTTATCAAGCAATACCTCCGTTCCTACGTCAACTACCAGCAGGATGACTAGGTCATACTATTGCCAACAGTATAACTCGCTTACAATATAATACCGACAGAAACGACCAAAGTTATACCGTTCTTTACAAACTATAGATACGAAGCAGACCTTAGGCAGGGACCAGAGGTTACAGTGCTAAGAGCGGCAGTCAAAGCAGAACAGATGCACGCACTACACGAGAAGCTTAAAAAGGAGCTCAAGTTTGTCAGAACCAGAATGAAGAACTACTATGACAAACACAGGCTCGAGGGACCTCGCCTAGAGAGGGGAGACAAAGTCTATCTAATCGCACGAAACCTACAAACCAAGTAACCAAGTACGAAGCTAGACTTTAAGAAGGTTAGACCCTTCGTTATCAAAGAACGAATCTCGATATCCAACTATCGACTATCGTTACCGTCATCTATACGACTACAGACAGACGTTTTTTATATTTCACTTCTCGAACCAGCGCCAAAGAACGCCAAAATCGCCACGAACATCGAAGCAGAGGACGAAAAGGAAGAATGGGATGTCAAAGAAATCCTAGATTCACGTATTATCAATGGGGAACTATAGTATCTGGTCAAATGGCTTGATTTTAGACTAGAAGACAACTTATAGGAACTAGTCAAGAACTTGAATTGCCCTAAGAAACTCGAACAGTTCTATCGGCAGAACCCGGATCGGCCAAAGGCAAACCTAGGACAAAATCGAAGACGGCGCCCTAGTTAATAACGTCGACGCCACCGTTAAGCTACACGTCTAGAACGGCCTCTGATTCCTGTTGTTCTACTGCCTCCAATTCGTCTAGATTCGACAAACCCCGCGTAACCATGTCTGCCCCCTTCTCTACCAAAAACTCTTGCTACTCACGAACCCGAGTCAAACGGGCCAATGCCTTAGAAGCTTTACGTTGGTATTCTCGTAGCAAGGCTTCGGCCTCTTTTTCTTCAGCCTTCAAACGACGTTGCTCACGTATAATACGATCTACTACGTTACGATTAGCGACGTACCTCTGCAAGGGAACGAGAACCTACAAGAAGAAGCTAGAACGCCGGAACCATCATAAGTACGACCCTAACGCACACAAGCCTCGTAGCGACGAGATTTTTCAATCATCTTATACACTTGGTTGTGCTCTGCGTAATAGGAACACGCCATCACTACAAACCCGTGATCGGAAATAAACTAAGCTAGGCGCTTACGACAAATAGACGCTTAGGACCTACACACGTTAGACGGTATGATTGACAGTGCAAAGGACAATAAGGAACTAAGGAGAAAAACACGTATAAGGACTGCGAGGGATGTTGGCGCTATTTGAAACGGCCAAAAGAGGGCTTTCGGGTCGAAAGCCTTGAAGGAAGGGCATCGTGTCACGGAAATATGCATGTAGATGCCGCCTGGGCCACCGGCACAGACAGACCAATCAAGCCGAAGGAACGGAAGGGCTAATCACAACATGAGAAGCGCTGTGATTACTACGCTTACCAGTGATCAGGGTAAACACTACTATACGATCACTAACGATCACCGTGATCAGGAGTGATCACCAGGGTTATATATACATGTAGATAGTCACTCGTTACGGTGGACTCTGGAGTTTACTAGTGATAGCAACCGCCCTTACAATTATAGTACTTCTAGTAGCATCGTACTATTGTAAGAGACAACTCTGTTGTTGTGAACCCTTTGGCTTCACCGAATCCCTTAGACGACTTGTACACTTGTCCCGTATCACTTACCTTCGTCTGAACCCTTTCAGAAGAAGTCTGAGTTGGGTTCGTCACAAGACCCCTAGGAATCTAGCTAACTTCGAAGAGGCTATAGTAGTAGTACCCCCTCTAGGCTATAGGAGCTCTAGCGGTCGCGACCACTACTTCTAGCCCCTATTAAAGTAGATAAGTTTATACTTTTCTAGGGCAAAGGTTATACCCTAGGTCTTTACTTACTATAGGCAGGCCTTCTAAGCCCTCTATAGCTAACTATTATAGACCTCTTTGGCCCTCCCGAAGGCTAGAAGGTTAATATTATTAGCAAAGCCTACTAAACTAACCGTAGGGCTAGCCTAGTAAATGGCCTAGTAGAGGGAGGCTATATAGAGGATAAATAGTATAGGGGAGAGGGGTGACCCCTAGGGGACCCTGGCCCTAACTGCTATATCCTCCGTTTCCTAGCCGTCGAAGTAAAGGATAGCTACCCTATCCTATAACTACTCCCTAACCTAGACTACTAACTACTTCGGGAAGCCCTAGTTCCGTAAAGTAGTTAGTAGCTAGGTATAGTTAATAGTATCGAAAGCCCCTAAGATATCGAGCTATAGGAGGGAGGTAGCCGCCTTATACCTCTAAGCCTCCTAAACCTAGGCCGTAATAAGCCAAATAGCTAGTTTGGTAGACCTATATTCCCGGTTACCTATCTATTTGGCCAGGAGAAGCCTATAGGCCTCTACGATAGCTATTACCTTCCAGGCGACTATAGCCTCTAGTACCTTACCTACTATTAGTAGGAGCGCTATAGGCCTATAGCTACCTAGGGTAAAGTAGGCCTATAGGGGTTTGCCAGGCTTACAGAAGACTACTATCTTAGCCCTTTTAAACTAGGCCGGGAAACAGCCGAGCTGTAAGCTCTCCGAGGCTAGTATAGCTAGTATCCGGTAGAGCGGCCGCCTATAGGCCTTTAGTAGGCCTATAGGGAGGAGGTCCTCCCCCGGGGCCTTCTATAGGGCCGCTCTAGCTAGTACTACCCTAACATTACCTACCATAACCTCCTAGCTTATTTCGAACTTCGGCTCCTAGTAGTCGTTTAGATCTAGGTCGTTAATATCTAATAGGTCCGCTTCTAGGTTCGGAAAGAACTTATTAGCTAGGGCCCTAGCCTTCTATTAGTAGGTTATAAGCCTTCCTTTAAAGGCTAGGAGCTTTAGAGGGTCGATTAGTAGGTAGCTTTATAGCCTTGCCTACCGCTCTAGTCTCTATAATAGGTCTGGCCGGTTAGTTGCCTCCTATAGCGTAGCCCTCTAGCTCTTGGTCTTCGCGGCCGTAATGGTCTTAGCCTAATCCTATAGGGCCTGCCGGAGTACCTCCTGTATATAGGGGTTTAGGGTGCCCCTATAGGCCTTCTCTACCTCCTTAGCCCTCTTCTAGGCCTCCTGAACCTCCTTTGTCTACTATCGAGCTTGTTTACTACCTATACCAGCCTTCTTTGCTGGAGCCGAGACTGTAGCTATCTCCTCGAGGGCCTCTATAAGCCTATCGAAGGCCTGTAGGAGCTCCTCTAGGCCCTAGAAGACGGGCCCGGCCAGGGCCGATGCCTACCTACCGAGCCGGAGTAGGAGGTAGGCTGCCTCGGCCTATACGGCCTCCTCGTCTATACTCTTCTAGTCCTACCCTTTGCTAGCTAGTACGGGCCCGTTAGTCCCTTAGAGGGAGACGTTTAGGGCCTATAGGTAGTAGTCGGACTTCCTACGTTCTACGATATCCCTATAGGTTACTTCTAGCCTGGCCGAGGCCTAGAATAGGTCTATTATAGAAGGCCGGCCGCGTTAGTCCCCTTAGGGGGCCCTAGTAACCTAGCTATATAGTATATATAGGTTAAGGTCTTACTAGTCTATAAGGTTAAGGAGGTCCCTAGCCCCTAGGCTAAGCCTATTAAATAGGTCCTAGACTAGGTAGTAGAGGTTAAAGTTACCTATAAGAACTAAGGGGTAGGTTGGCTAAGGTAGGGCTAGTAGGTCCTATAAGAGGGCCTATTTGCCCTTACTATTATAGACTAACTAGAGTTCGAACCCCTTCTCCCCTAGGGTTAGAAAGGTTACCCTATACTGGTTCTCCTCTACTAAGTAATCCTACTAGCTAACCGGGAACCGTTTAGCCACTAGAATAGCCGCCTTGCCCTTTGGCTTATAAACTAGGTGGTATTTCGAAGCCTAGGGGTAGTATATTGACCCCGTAAACCGGTTGATCTACGGTTCCTAGATAGCTAGTAGGTTATATTTAGCCTCCTCTAGTAGGACCTCGAGGGCCTGTTTGTTACCTTAGGTATTCTACTAGAGGATCTTAATTTATATTTAAGGTAGCCAGAGCGGAGGGCAGGGGCATAGTATTAGTAGGCTCTATATCTATCGCCTCCTAGGAAGGGGCTCTAGGCCGTAGTAAGGAGATACGGGTCTATCGGGCATCGGACAAGGCGTTTCTAGCCGCCTGCTAGGCTAGAGTAGGCCTTCTATAGGGGCGTTTAGCTCTAGTTTAGTAGTAGTTATCGTCTTCTAGTTAGCTACTAAACTCGAAGGTTACCTTCTGGTGTAGTTGCTCTAGTAGTTAGAAGGTCCGGGGTCTATATTAGTAGGCCTCCCTAGCCCTCTCCTAGGCTTTAACTTTCTTTAGGCAGCCCCTATACCAGGCTATATAGGGGCTACTATAGGCTATATACCTATAAGGGAGTTAGTTAGAGTAGGTAGGGCATTAGGCCTCCCTAGTCTTCCCTCCCTCCCTATAGGCCTTTACGCTATAATAGCTATAATAGGCTAGCTACTAACAATACCGTTAGGTATAGCCGAAGCTCTAATACCTATAGTACTACCTTGGCTCTAGGGTATCCTAGTAGGGTTTATAGTCTAGTACCTAGGTATCCTAGACTACGCCCTTATTATAGGCCTTCCAGGCCTCTTCGAGGTCTTATAAGCCTAAGAGCACCGTGGCCTACTTTCTTTATAAGCTCTTTGGTAGCCGGAACTTGACCGTTTCGATCGAGCGTAGGCCTACGGCCCCCTTGAAGTTTTATTCGTTAACCCCCTGTAGCTCTTCCTTCCGAATTCCTTTAACTAGGACTATATAGGCCCTACCGACCTCCCTAGCCTCCTCTCCGAAGGCCGTAACCACCTATTGCTTATTAGCCGAATACTAATCCTTGGTAGCCTTATCTTTGAAGACTACTACTATATCCCTACTTAGAAGCTTCCTAGCCACGATGGCTCCCTGGCGGTTAGAAGCTCTATTGACTGCTTAGACTATCTTGGCTAGGGTTTAGGCTTTAAGGTCCTCCTATAGGCTCGCGTTCCGTATCGTAACCTCCTATATAGCTTATAACGGCACTGCCTTAGCTGATGGTAGGCCTCCTTGGGGGCCTGTCGCCCCCTGTTACGGCCCTACGGCTACCTATGCCTAGGTAGGGCGGGGGGTAGCCTTGAGGGCCTCTTTAAGTCCCTTTCTGACTTCCTCGGCCACGATTTCCTGTACGTTTAGAACCGGGCCTATAATGGTGGTCGTAAGGCCTAGTAAGAGCCTATCGGCGAGGTCCTGTACCTTGCCCTGTTTAGGGCTTGGTATAAGGTCGACTAGTTACATAATAAGACCCCTTAGCTCCTCGATATCCGGGGTAGGGCGGGCCTATAGTAGGCCCCCCTTTGACTAGCTCGAAGCTATAGGCCTCCCTACTTAGTGGCTCGGCGTTAGGCCTTAAGTCGACGTCACGTATAGGGGTACTAGGTGGTCTGTGTGGTGAAAATTTTGACGGTCGTATGAGGTGTGGTCGGGTTGCGGTCAGGTTCGGCTTCTATGCTCGCGATGCCCGTTGCATGCCTGTAACGGCTCGCGTGCGGTTGAAAGTGGTGCCGTTGGATGGCGTTTTTCGAGAGCTTTCTAGCGATAGTAGTTTCGTACATTTTGGTAGGGTATTCGCGAAGATATAGGAGGAGCTTCCCCTTGGGATATTATATATAGTGCTAGTATATATAAGGTAGTCCTTATACCTATATTCTCTACCTTAGTATATTCTTTTACTATAATTATAGAGGCTATATAGGCTAATCGCTCCCTTACCTAGCTTGCCTTTTCCCCTACCTAGGCTATTACCTCCTATCGCTATAGCGATAATTATACTATAATTACCCTCCCCTATACTCCTATTTACTATAGTAATAACATCCTAGCTACCTCTAACCCTACCCTTACCTTATAAGCTACTAGGTAGCTTATATAATATACTATTATATAAAATAATATTATATTATACTAGATATAGTATATAAACAAAAATATATTAGCTCTAGTTAATATTAATGCTACCCTTGTTACCTATATCTTAGGTATGCCTTTGCCTATATCCCGGGCCTACTAAACTATTACCATATGTCCTACCTCTATCCCTATTGACTTTAACTATACCTATATATACTACTCTAGTTCCCCGACCAAGCGTGTATCATGCCTAGTCTATAACTACAAGGAGCCTGCCTACCTTGCTCCTAAGGACCCTATAGAGGAGGAGGAGGAGGATAAGTACTCGGAAGAGGATAAGGAGTAAGTATATAGTATATTATTATTATATATTTATTTTATAATTAGCTTGGTCAGCGCGTCTATAACGCGGCTACCACCTATCTGCCCCGGGTTTGCCTATATATACGGAAATTTTAGATTATTCGCTTATATATTCCTCTACGTTTTCTCGTTATAACCGGCCTATCATTTAGGTATATATCCCCCTATTCCTATTCGAAAGCGTCGAGCGCTTTAGTATTCTCTAAGTTTTCTAGTAGTTCCTAAGTTAGGGTATTATATCCCTTCTACTTTACTAATATATTACGGTGGTTTCTCCTCCCCCTCGCGTTCCTAGCTATAAGAATTACTTCTACTTTATATTCTTCTTATAGTAATCTATCCTACGAAAGTTCTAATATTAGGCTAGGGTAAGTATCTAATATATATTATAAGGGGAGCAGGTTAGATGTAATATACTTAACTAGATTAATATAGAAGGTAGGGTATAGGCCCTAGGGGATATCTAAAGTGATAGTTAGTAGTATCGGTACCGCTACTACCCTATATTTAGTATTAACCTAATCGAGTTTCCAACTTAGGCAGTTAGTTTTAATATTATATAGGGATAACTACACTTTATCTCCTACCTTAAACCTTTTAGCCAGATATCGAGATCGATTAGCGTTTTCTTACTAGTGCTATTATATATATACGATAGTAGCCTAGGTCTACTCTATACCTTCTTTTAGGTAGTATAGGAAGTTAATAGCCCTCCCCTATAGGGTTAAAGCGGGAGTATCTAGGAGGTTAGCGAACTAGATAGGACTTATATTATAGCTATAGAGGAGGTAACTCATGCTTATTCTAGTTACTATTAAGTTATAGTTATTAATTACAAGCTAGTATACTAGAAGATGTTCGGGCTAGTTATACTAGGTAAAGGAAACGATAGTCTATAAGATAGTCTATACCTTCTAGTTTATACGTTCTATACCTCTGTCTATTTAGGGGTAATAGGCTATTAATAGTAACTATTTAATCCTAATAATCTTATAGAGAGAAGTCTAAAATTGGCTAAGCTAGTCTAAGCTATAGTTAGTAATAATCTATATCGGAAACCTATAAAACTACTACTATATATCTCGGAACCAGAGCGTATATACTTTAGCCTCTATCGAAGATTGTCACAGAAATATATATACAGATACCGCCTAAGCCACCGGCACGGATAGGCTAATCAAGCCGAAAGGACAGAAGGAACCAATCATAACGTAGGAAGCACTACGAGCCCTACCACACGCTGGCTTACGATCACTAAGATCAATGTAAAGTCACTGATCGCGATGAGCGGCTCACCAGGATCACTAACCAAGGACTGATCAGGGTGATCCAGGAAGGTTATATATACATGTAGATAGTCACTCGTTTCGGTAGACTCTGAGAGTTCACCAGTGATAGCAACTCATAATCACAGTACTCCTAATAGCATCGCACTACTGTGAAGAGACAACTCTGTTGTTGTGAACCCTTTAGCTTCACCGAATCCCTTAGACAACCTACACACTTGTCCCGCGTCACTTACCTTTGTCTGAACCCTTTTAGAAGAAGTCTGAGTTGGGTTCGTCACAAAGATATAGCCTTAAGTTAGACGTATTTTAATAGCCGATCGGTGATCACTATAAGGTAATAGGGTAAGTTCTTCTCTCGTACTAGGAGGTCGATTATAAAGTCAATAGAAATCTGTTTCTAGAAGCGGTTAGCAATAGGTAGGGGTTAGAGGAGTCCTTGTCGTAGTTACTATAATACCTTAGCCCTTTAGTATATATAATAGTTCCTCGCGAACCGCTTTATATTAGAGGATATAAGATCCTAATAATAGTCCTATTAGAGTATCTTAAATAACCTATTCCTCCCTAGGTAACCTAATATAAGGGAGTTATAAACTCATTAGAAGATAGTAATAGTAAGGGGTTCCTATATAAAGAGCTAAAGTCTCCCCTAAAACTAAAGAGTACCTTATATACTTAGAGAATAGTCTATAATCTAGGTTTATACCATATTTACCTCTTTAGGGAACTTCCGGGCCCTATCTCGGACAGCCTAGAGTCGGTATATATAGTGTTTATCCTTAAGAACTCCCTTATCCTAGAGGGACGTAAGCAAGCTATCTATAAAAATGTTATTCCCCTTAGGTAGGTAAGATATTTCTAGTGACTCTAAGGTAGTAGAGGTATCTAATTAGATGGTAGGAAGAAGTTATATAGTATGTTATATATCTTTAGGGAAGTCTTATTTGTGATAGGATAGGGCGTTAGGATAAGATGCCTATAATCTAGGATAATATTAGAGCTTAAAGTTAAAGTAAGAGAGTATCTTAGCCTATTAAGCTTATCATTTGCTAATCGGATAGGGCTAGGTAAAATATTTAAGGTTCTTATAGTCGGTTAGGATTTAGAAAGGGGCTATAATATTATAAAGCTCTATTAACTAAGCCTTTAAGTAAGAGATAATTATAAGTAATTCCTTATTATAGATTATATAATTCCTTTTAGCTAGGGTTAACTTTATAAAATAATAGGCCATAGGATATAGAACCCTATCTTCTCCCTATTAAGAAAGGCATCTACTAAGGGCTATCCTAGAATAGTCTACCTTAAGAACTGTCTCCCTCTTAGGGTCCTATTATACTAGGATTAGCTCCGAGATAAAGGCCGTCTTAAGGGCTTTAAAGGCCTCTTACTCCTCCTTTCCCTACCGAAACGGGGTATTCTTATAGGTTAACTATATTAGGGGTATAGTTATCTTGGAGAAGTTAGGGATAAAGTCGTAGTAGAAGTTAGCAAACCCTAAGAAACTCTATATTCCTCGAACTTTCCGTAGCGCCTCCTAATTATGGATAGTAATAAGCTTCTCGGGGTTAGGACAGACTCGGGTACCAGCCTTAATAATATAGCCAAGGTATTTAACTTCTTTTATAGCAAATATATACTTCTTAAGGTTAAAAGCTAACCCTACTACTTATAATCTCTAGAGAACTTCCCTAATTTATTTCATATAGTCCTTTCTACTACCTATTATATATATTAAGATATTATTAAGGTATACTATTATAAAGTCTCTAAGTATTAGGCTAAAGGTATTATTAATATATTACTAGAAAGTTATAAGTATACCTACTAATCTAAAGGGGTAGACTAGCTATTTAAAGAGTCTAAACTAGGTTTAAAATACTATTAAATACTTATCTCCTTCTATAATCTAGATATAGTAGAAAGCTGCCCTAATATCGAGTTTTATAAACTACTAAGCCCTAACTAAGGAGTAGAGAGTCTCCTTAATTAGTAGAAGTAGGTATCGATCCTACTTTATGATCTTATTTAGGGCCTAGTAGTCTATATAGAATCTCTATCCCTTATCTACCTTCTTTATTAAAAGGATAGGAGTAATAGCTAAAGAGGAACTTGCCTAAATCTATCCCTTATCTAATAGATTAATGACCTATTTCTAGACCTCTAATAGGTAATCTTATAACATATTATAGAGGGGTCCCTAAGGGAGTTTAGGAATCTTCCTATTAGGACCTTCTTTTAACTTGATATAATGGTTAGTAATGCTATAATAAGGAGGTAAACCGCTAGCCTTCTCCTTGTTAAAGAGGTTAGTAAAGTTATAAAGCTCTTTTAGTAGAGTTACCTCTAGTTCTAAGTAGCTACTCCCCTTTTCTCTTATACCTCTGTCGAATTTATACCTCGATTCTAAGATAGTTATTATTTCCTAGATACTTATAACTAGGAAGGTATTAGAAGTCTTCCTTTTCTATACTTTCTAAACTAAGCCTATAAAAACTATACTTATAATTTAGGAGATTCCTATCTTTTTAGTCTATAAGGAGACTTCCTAGATAAATAGTCCTAGCTATACCCTAATCTCTAAGATACTAGTACTTACGTCTAATTTAACCTTCTAATATTCTATCTATAGAAGGCCTAATATAATATCCTATACTAGTCTAGGGACTATATAGAATATAGCTTAACTCTCCTATCTATTAATATCTATTATAATATAGATTATTTAAGTAATCTTCTAATTAGGATATACCCCTATTATAGTACTAAGGGTATAAGGGGTTAGTAAACTAATTTACTTAAGTCTAAGCTTCTAGTATATCCTTTTATTAATAACGTTATAGCTAAAATATCTATTATCTACTTAAGCATTTATAAAGCTAATAGAGTTAAGGAAGACTAGAATAAGAAAAGGGGGTCTATCTATTCTCTTACTAATCTCTATAAACTTACTTTCCTAGTGGTTATAGTCTTCTAGCCTCCTTGCGAGACTTTGCTTAGGGGCTATTCTTTTCCCTATTCCCTATCTTCCTTATTAGACTAGTCACTATCCTCTCTCTCTTCCTTAGCCTCTAGGGTATAAATGTCGGCCCTTAGCTAGTTCTACTATACTAGTCTTCTAATAGGAGTATATTTACACTTGGTAATAAAGTAACCCTTCTATCTATATTAGATATATACTCTAGTTACCTATTATACTATATATACCTCCTAACTAACCTATTTTACCCTTAGGGCATCTCCTTTACATCCCCTTAGCTAATCCTTACTAGGACCCTTCTTCTATAGGTTAGTTTGTACCAAGTTAATATCTATCATTAGTATATCCCTATTAATATCCTTCTCTCTCTATAGTTTAGTAGTTACCTATTGTCTTTATATCTACTAATATCTATTACCTAGGTAGAGAGCCTTAAGGTCTATCGTAATTTTATAGTATCTCTCTACTACTACTATATAGTTATCCTAGGGAATTCCCTATCTAATAGCTATATACTTAAGTCTTAGAGAGAGGTATTATTATAGTTTAATTAGGTATATCTTATTATTCTAAAGGAGACTACCTACCTTTAAGAGTTTTGCCTTAAACTAGATAATAAAAGTAGAGAATAGCTTATTATCTCTCTATTATAAGAACTTAAGCTCTAATAGGGCTATTATCTTCTTATAGGGGTTAGAAAAAACGCTCTTAAGGTATTAGAGAAACTAAGCTAGGTTATATCTAATCTTTAGGCCTATAGATTTATAGTATACTATAACCTAGGTCTAAACCTATTATATTAGGTTTCCCTAGATAAAAACCTACTAGTTATAGTTAGAGCTAATAAAGTCTCTATCTACCATAAGAATATATTTTATTATACTTTTCTATACTATAAAAAGTTCCTTCTTACTATTAAAAGGTTCCCTAGTTAAGAGGCGTTTCCTTTAGGGCCGCTATCTCTCTAGGGATATCTTAACTAAGTTAGGGGTTAATATAGGTTAAGTCTAGGATGCCTAGAGGGAGTTAATTATAACGTTCTACTATACTACTACTACTTAGAAAGAGTAGACAAGTTCTTATAACTCTACTAAGCTTAAAGGTATATATACTCTAGATTCTACTATAACTAAATTATCGGTCATTCACTTAAGAGGGTTACTATTAATAGAAGGTAGTTAAAATATAATATACTAGCCTTATAATAACTATAAATAAGCGTATAATATTTTATTTAACTACCTTAAGGGAAGAAAGAGGAGAAAGTAAGTATAGGTGCCGAAAGGGGTTCCGTTTCCTAATATAGGGGGTACATGTATACTCTGGTTAGGGTTTGGTTAGGCGTTAGGTTAGAGCCTAACCGGGTCCTGAGCGCGTGCCCTACGAACGCCTTACGAACGTATGTAGGTCCGGTCCGAAACCGGGTATAGCCTGTTATTGATTAGCCCGGGTGGAGCCTAGGCCCGTCAGACTAGCCTCCTAATAAGGCTATACTCTAGACGCCTCCCTAGGTCTATTAGCTATATTATATCTAAGTCATATATTCTGTATTGCCTCTCTAATTGTCTTGTGTTACATCTTACCAATTGCTGAGAACTGGTAACTGCTGATAACTGAGTGTTAATTCGAATGCGAACATCTGTGCTTGCAGGCTAGTGAGGCCTTAAAATATAACAACCTAGTCTCAAGGGCCAGTACTGGCTTTGGAGGCCAACTTGGCTATGAGAGGTATTAAAGGATAGTGGTTGATATTGCTGGGAAGGAGGGATGTCGACCGGCTGCTAATTACACAGGCGGCGTGTGGAACTGCAACCACACCAAATGCAGCTTCGGAAGGAGCCGGCATAATTGACTGTCACAGCCGCTGTGGTGCCAGAGAGACGACAGGTCGGGCTCCCTACAACTCGTCGTCTACCGAACCTTTCTGCTGGAAAAAACGAGGGTCTTTTGCTTGGATGTATGTACATACCGCCACCTATGGGGGACTCGGAGCTGAATCAGATTCGGGCCACTTCCGCATGGGGAATGCTACTGACGTGCTTGGACTTGGGAGAGCGCTCTCCACCGCGCTGGATGGTCGTATATGTTCATCTAACACAACTGAGTTCATCGCTCGCTGAGAGGTCATGGTCCATGATGAATGAGCACCCGGGCCCCTGCGGAGCAGCCTGTTCATCCCCAGAACAGTTTCTGGGAGTGATGGCACATCGCGTTCACGCCTGTCCCCCTCGTTGGAATGCCATGTTTAGGTTGTGGGGCCTTGGGCGCCGGCTGTTGATAAGGAATTTCCCAACAGCGCGATAACGACCTCTCCTAGCAAAATTTCGAGGGTGCGCGGGGCAACGTTCCCATTGCCAACCGCAAAACCCGCGCCTCGCCAACATCAAATCCTGTCGAGGGCAACTCCCGCCGTTGCAGACAGTCTTGTCGCGCGCGCCTTATCCGTTTCGATCTGTCTCATCAAGGTCTCGGACTGCGCCGCGCTGCTTTGGGAGCCCCGAGGTTAACCGACGGCTTCCGCTCACACCGTCTCGCCGCCAACCATGACAGTGCCCATCAAGCCGCCCGATGGCGCTGCCCCAGCCCCCACGCAGGCCGAAGTTGCGTCCCTGCTCGACACCGTCTTCACCGCCAAAACCTCAAACGCCTCGATCGAAGCTTGCTACGGCCTGTGCGAGCTTCTGCTCAACTCGGTTGGCTTCCAGGGTCTGCACCAATACGGCATCCTTAGCGAAGTCAAGAAGGCCGCCGCCGATAAGAAGAGCGGCCTCCGTCGCGAGAGCGCCCAGAACTTACTCGGTGCCCTGTTCGAACGTTTCCCGCCACGTCAGCCCATCAGCGAGGTCGTTCTCCTGCTCCAGGATGGCGGCATGCTCGATTGTGCCCTCGATGCCCTCGCGGACAAGGGCGCCGTGGTTCGCGATGCTGCCCAGTACGGAATCGATGCGCTCTTCGCCAACCTGAGCGTCGAAGCCATGGTGGCCGGTCTCCTGCCTGTACTGATCCAGTACATCAAGAAGTCCGGCGGCAAGTGGCAAGGTGTTGTCGGTGCCTTGAAGTTAATACAGAAGATGGCCGACAAGGCCAAGCCAATAATCGGCAGTACCAAGGAACAGGCGCAAGAGCAAGATCTTTTGCGCGACACAATGGGCTCCAAGCTCGCCATACTCATTCCGGTGGTCGAAAACGGCATGCTCGACATGAAGAGCGAGGTCGAGAAGCAGGCCGTCAAGACCATGAACTCCCTTACTACCTTGCTCTCCAACGACGATGTTGCGCCGCGGATTCCCCTCCTTATCGACACGATGCACCACCCTTCGGCCGAGACGCTGCAGAAAGCGATCCACGCCCTCTCCCAGACGACTTTTGTTGCCGTCGTCACATCTCCCGTCTTGGCCTTGCTTACGCCCTTCCTGGAGCGCTCCCTCAACAACCCAACCACACCCCAAGAAGTTCTCCGCCAGACGGTCGTTATCACCGAGAACTTGACCAAATTGGTCCACGACCCCATCGAGGCTCGGGCATTCTTGCCCAAGCTTCAACCCGGCATCAAAAGCGTCGTCGACAGAGCTTCTCTTCCCGAAGTACGCGAGTTAGCAACCCGGGCTCTGGGTGTGATGGACAAGGCCATGGGCAACGAAAAGACGGCCATCGTTGAGCGGACCACCGCCGATGACGTTGCCAAGGTCCTCGACGACGAGATTAAGAAGAATGGTGGCCTGTCTGGTGGTTCGACCGCATACGACCTGGCGCGCCCGTACATCTGCGAGATGGTCAGCGAGGACGTGAACCATCGGCAGTTGGATCGCATTCCTGCCAACATCGCGCCTTATCTTCGGTCGCTGACGCCAGCTGCTGAGGCCATCGCTGCTTCCGTCCACAAGTTCTATGTTGAGGAAGACCACCGCAAGTATGGTGTCCCCGAGAAAGAAGACGACGGCGAGGTTGAGATTGTCAACGCCGACTTCTCGCTCGCTTACGGCGGTATGCTGCTGCTGTCACACACGAACTTGCGGCTGCTCAAGGGTCACCGTTATGGCCTCTGTGGCAGGAATGGTGCCGGCAAATCTACGCTGATGAAGAGCATCGCTAGTGGCAAACTGGAAGGGTTCCCCCCTCAAGACGTGTTGCGCACCTGCTACGTCGAGCATAACCAGGGCGAGGATGCTGACATTAGCATTCTGGATTTCATGTGCAAGGACCCAACCATCGCGAAGGAAGGGAGGGAGAGAATCTCCGCCGTACTGGAAGAGTTCGGATTTACCTCTGGCCCCGAGGGCAGGCAATCGCAGAAGGTCGGCTCGCTGTCCGGCGGTTGGAAGATGAAGCTGGCTCTTGCGCGCGCCATGCTGCAGCGGGCGGACGTCTTGCTGCTGGACGAACCGACGAACCATCTCGATGTGGCCAATATCAAGTGGCTCGAGAACTATCTCAAGACGCACACCGAGATTACCAGCCTGATCGTGTCCCATGACTCTAGTTTCCTGGATGAGGTCACCACCGACATTTACCACTACGAGCCCAACAAAAAGCTCAGCCACTACAAGGGTAACCTTGCCGCCTTTGTCAAGCTCCGCCCGGAGGCCAAGAGCTATTACACGTTGTCGGCGTCGAACGTGCAGTTCAAATTCCCTCCCCCCGGCATACTCTCGGGCGTCAAATCCCAGACGCGCGCCATCATCCGCATGACCAACGTCTCGTACACGTATCCCAACGCGCCGAAGCCTTCGCTGAGCGATGTGTCTTGCCAGCTCTCGCTGTCATCCCGTGTGGCTATCATTGGCCCCAACGGTGCGGGCAAGTCGACGCTGATCAAGCTGCTCACGGGCGAGCTGATCCCCACGTCAGGGAAGGTGGAGAAGCACCCCAACCTTCGTATCGGGTATATCAAGCAACACGCGCTGGAGCACGTCGAGATGCACCTGGAGAAGACGCCCAACCAGTACCTGCAGTGGCGATATGCCCACGGCGATGACCGCGAGGTGCACTTGAAGCAAACCCGCATCTTGTCCGAAAAGGACAGGGAGCAGATGGACAAGTTCATAGATGTTGGCGACGGAAAGGGCAAGCGCCAGATAGAGGCGCTTGTCGGTAGACAAAAGTACAAGAAGACGTTCCAATACGAAGTGTGAGTGCTTCCCCCCCCCTTTCCCCCCCTTCACAACCCATGTTCGCGTCCCAACCTTTTTGACTGACGCCCCTTTTAGCAAATGGCGTGGCTTCCTCCCTAAGCACAACACGCAAATCTCACGTGAGACCCTTCTGGAGCTCGGTTTCGACAAGCTCGTTCAGGAGTTTGACGATCACGAGGCGTCGCGCGAAGGCCTGGGGTACCGCGAGCTGCAGCCCTCGGTCATTAGCAAACACTTTGAAGACCTGGGCCTCGACCCTGAGATCGCCAACCACAACGAGATTGGTTCTCTCTCTGGCGGCCAGAAAGTCAAGGTGGTCATCGCCGGCGCTATGTGGAACAATCCGCACCTGCTTGTCCTCGACGAGCCCACCAACTTCTTGGACCGTGACTCGCTCGGCGGCCTGGCCGTGGCCATCCGCGACTTCAAGGGAGGCGTGGTTATGATTTCACACAACGAGGAGTTTGTCGGCGCTCTGGCAACGGAGCAGTGGCACGTGCTGGACGGGCGGGTGACGCACCGGGGCGCCTCGCAGGTGGCGCTCGACCGGTTCGAGGACAGCGGGGCCAGCAAGCCTGCCTCGGCGATCACCAGCGGGCTAAACAGCCCCGTGCCGAGCTCCAGCGTGGTGAGCAGCGCGGTGAACAGCGGGGCCGAGGATAACGGGGCCCCTCCTGCCGTCACGGGGGAGAGCATGAAGTTCAAGGCCAAGAAGAAGAAGAAGCTGACCAAGCGAGAGCTGAAGGAGAGAGAGGTGCGGAGGAGGCTCAGGCACATCGAGTGGTTGAACAGTCCCAAGGGGACACCGAGGCCGCCCGATACGGATGATGAGGCGGAGTAGGCCCGAGTTCAGCTGAGAGATCGGTGTCAAGTTATGTCAGTGAGCAATTCGTCTGGGGAACTATAGCACAGTAACGAGCGAGCAAGCGAGCGAGCGAGCGAGGGCAAGAGAGGCATAGAGCGCGACGGGATGACGAGCGGTTTGCTGTCCGGTTCTTTGGTCGAGGTAGACGAGTCCTAGATCGCTTGTGGCACTGCGTTGGTTGGAAAGAAAAGGCATGGGATAGAAATGGGGATACAGGCGTTCTGGTGCGGGCTTAATAGAGAGGCTTGCATGTCCCGGTCGATTCAGCTCTCATGTTCATGTCTTCTGTGTTATCCGTGACTCGCGATCCAAACATGAAAGAGCGTTCAGGCCTGAATTGGTGGCAACGCTGGGTCTTGGGAGTTACTTTTTAGCCAGAGCTGCGAAGATTGACATGTCCCGGACGATCGACTGTCCAAATCTGTCGCTTTATCAGAGGTGATGACATCGGCAAAGGCATCTTTTTTTTACTTTTGTCTCTTCGCGCTGCGGCATTTGCTTTGCTCCACCAAGCATGAGGTTCTCGCCTGTGAAACGAAGCCTGACTAATTCGCGCTTATGGAGTATACACTCTTTTCTTCTTGCATAGTTATATTTCGTCGTGGATTTTTCCAGAAGCACACGCTTGCCTGGCACGACATCAGTACATGGAAACGCGGTAAACTTCCTGCGAGCTCTCCCCTATTCTGCTTCTCACGTGGCTTGAATGTGGTGGAACTGGGACGAGGAAAAACAGATGATATTTGAGCTCTTTCTCCATAAGTGGTGATTTGGCTCCGCTTTTGCCTCGTGGTTAAGATAGGGCTTCCGACGGGACGATCATGATCAACACAACCCTGAAGAACGGCACCAGGGAGACTCGCAGCCTTAATGGAATCGGCACTGCCAAGTGCCTATTCGCGCTCGTTATATCGCCGGTCTCCTCCATGAAGGATGCAGGGCGTTCTAATTATCAGAGCACAAGCACAAGAAAAAAAAAATACAAACCTCCTTACCGTCCCGACTGCAAACCATCGGAAGCGGGCTCATACCGCACGCTCGTCTAGCGGCAGAGATGTTTTGCCGGACGGCCTTACCCGCGCTATCTGACAGGCAGCTGTCGAAGGCATTGCGGTCGTAACTACGATGTCTATTATGTATGTGGACAGATAAGATGCAGTTTGGACTGCTCGTTCGGTGAATGTACATACATGAGTATGCGATCGACTTCGGCAGGCAAGCAAAGTGGTAGTGAAGGTCCGAGATCCGTGCCACACACTTAAAGAGTTCTCAAGGCCTCAGAGTCGATCCTAAAAACCTAAGTTGCCTGTCGAGACCCTCGGAGATTATCAGTAACTGCAGCGTATTTTTATGTTACCACTCCGGTGAGAACCAATCCGACTGATGACGAAAGACGCGAACTGCCGGTGGATCGGACTTTGTGAGCAGCTCCGTGCCATCGAGATAAGAGGCGTCCGATATGACCGAAGCGTTGGGGCCTTTGTATGGTTCGCGTACTAGGACGTCGTCATGGGCGAAGATGGCCAGGCTGCCCAGGAAAGCTAGATAACTTGGGTCTGTGGAGTTGTCAAAACTGCTAGACAACAGCCGGAGACCCAGGTGTCGTCGCAGAAAGTACTCGAAGAATTTGTTGGCAAGGGGCGCAACGGGAGAGCCGGCCGCTTGGTTGTTGTCATGAAGATTCCAGTTCGGCCGCCCCGAGCAGCCGCGGATCCAGGGGAAGAAAATAGCGGTGCTCGAGCCCCAGACGTTAACGGGTCTTAGCATGTTCTCGCGATTGTGATCGATGGGCTCAAGCTCGTACCGGGTTGCGTCTTGCGCCGGGATGTAGGCCAAGCGGGCGAAGGGGTTCGGCGCACCCTCAGGGTCCAAGTCACCCGAGTCTACTTCCTCTGTTTGGAATACGCCAAAGAACACAGCTCGCGCTGCCGTACTAGCGGTTCCAGACCTGTCCTCCCGATTCTTGTCGGCGCTGAAAGGCCCATTACCAGCGTCGTGAGCCGGGCGCTGACGGCTCACAGATCGGCTGAGGTGTTCTCGGACCCAGAGCATCTGCATGATTTCCCAGGCAACGAAGTGGGCGTCGGAATGGTTGCCACCCTCGACCGCGGTTACCGGACAGCTGACGCGGTTTTTGCAATACAGCGCTCGCCCATAACCCTCGTCGAACCGCTTCGCCATTGCCTCTCGCCCTCTCCTGTCAGATAGAATGGTCTCGAGGAGCCAGGAGCCGAGGGTGCCGAAGACATCCTCCTCTGCCGCAGGTGCCGGATTCATATTGCAAACGGCAAACTGCTCGAGGAACTCGAGCTGCCTTTCCGAGAGCTGACCCCGGGTCGTGCTTGTGACTGTTAGCTCGAGGCCGGGCCGCGACTTGGCGGCGAAAAGCGGCTCGATATAGGCTCCGGCTAGGGCGGCAGCAGAGATAAGGACTCTGTAAATTGCTTTGTGCACTCGAGCCTGCCATTCCCGCCCTTTGACTACCAGGGGATAGTCAGGTAACCATCTCAGAAACGTAACGCCCGGGGTAAATGGGTTCGTCCTTCGGATGGCGAGCTCCAAGACGCTGACCAGCCGAGAGAGAGCAAGAGCGGCCTGCAGCTCCGGGATGGTGGGCCTGCGGCGGCTCCTGCTCAGCTCTCCGGGAGAGAATCGCAGGGGCGGCAGCACGCCGCGGCGTTCTGCGTCGGCAACCAGCTCCGTCATGCGGACCTGTTCAGAGAGGAGGAATTAATTAGTGCTTTTTGTATTCACCTAAATCAATGAATCAATGAATCAATGGTGGTAATCACCCACCGCGATCAAGGCCTCCTCCAAGCACGGGGTCTCGCCATCTAGCTCTGACCAGAGATGAGCCACTGCGTGAGCGCGGCCGATGTGGTGCATGGCGCGGCACGTAGAAGTGAGAGCCAGGACATCGCTAAGGCTCTCGCAGGCCTCGACGATGAGGATCACGATCTCCGGGGGCCCGTCGCCGGCGAGGAGGTGAGGGGCCATTGTTGGCAGGGAAGTGGTATTTTATGGTATTTTAATTAATATTACTGTTTCAGGGTCCAGCAGCGGGGCAGCACGAGAGAAGTTGACGACTCTACGTTGAAAGCTGCTATGTAACAAAAACCGCTCAGCGAAAATCAAGCTAATTACCCCACCGTGCAAATCCACTGCAGTAGTTCCATTTGCCGCCTTGAAAGAACGATACATTGACAAATAGTAATTTAGAAGATGCTTAAAGCACAGCTATTACCTAATGATTGGCGAGAACAGAACATCTCATCTAAATGTGAATCAAAGGAGGTATACTCACCCCTGTGAGTTGTTCAACAAAATTCGAGAACTAATTCTATGACTGAGGTAGCCGAGCACGCATGGACTCCGGTTACTTCGCAGCTAGAACATTTCAAACTTTGCAATGTATCATGCGTTCCTACGTTCATCTTGGACCCAATATTTCCAGAGCAGTGGCTGAGCATGTCGGTAATCGACGCAAGCTACCCGGGGCCTTGAAACAGGCATAACTTGCAACAGTTGCCCCCCAAATCGGCCAAGCATCTTAGACTGATTCTTGCTTCTTGGAAACCGTCTCGACCGTGGCAGACTCTGGCTTTTTATCGTCGGCGAGAGGGGGTGCCACAGCGGAGAGCTCCATGTCTATGAGCCCCGTGCCCTTGTTGTACCAAACCTGCTTGGAGAGACCCATCTTGGGCGGCAGGACAACAAGGACAAATGGCGGGACATATAATTATGGTGCTGGCCGGGCGAAATGGTGAGTAACATCGTCACTCTTAGCCAACGGCGGCGACCGCATTGTTTGGACTCAACTCCCCGGCGTGGGCAGGGCCAGGGACTTAAAAAAGAACCCGGTGTTGCGAGGGGAACAGCTAACAATAAGTAGGAACACGAAGCTGTGAATATCGGTCGATCATGGCCTGCCCCCCTGTCGGTCGACAACAACGAGCTCGACGAGCCGCAAGAGCTCACCCCCGGATTCAGGGTCCTCCGCATCAAGCTTTAGCGAGCTGCAGCCAAGCGCCTGGGCGCACCTCTGCACTGATTGGGGCAAAAACAAGCCCCCTGAGGGCGCCCCTGCACCCCTGATTGGGGCAAAAACAAAAACCACACCGCGCTTGCAGTCCCTCGGTACTTTGTATTTGACCCCATGCCATTTGAGTTTCACGGCATCGATCCCGACCTGTTTTTTGACGACGATGGCAGAGTCTATATGATCGGCAGCTTTATCCACGGCTACCGAAAAAAAGCCGCAGACCGTCATCCGCCAGGCCGAGATCGACTTGACCACAGGGAAGCTGGTGACGGAAGCTCGAGATGTATGGGCTGGTACCGGAGGCAACTGCCCGGAAGGACCTCGTCAGTCCAGCTCTTCTCGTTTGTTGCTTGATGCAGTCTACTAGTAGCTGATCCGCTGTTGTTTTTTTGCAGACCTCTACAAGAAGAATGGCTGGTACTACCTGATGATTGCCGAGGGTGGGACGCACCGCCGGCACAAGGTCGCCATGGCGCGGTCAAAGGCAGCCACCGGCCCCTTTGAAGGCCACGAAAAGAACCCTCTGATCACAGGCGCGCCGGGCTCCCCCATAACCTGCGTTGGCCACGCCGATCTGGTCCAAGACACGGCGGGCAACTGGTGTGGGCGCTGATGCTGGCGCGCCGCGAGCTCGGCGAGCGTGGCGCTTCGTACCCCCTTGGGCGCGAAACGTACATGGTTCCCGTCGAGTGGCCAGAAGGCGAGTTTCCAATTTTTGAGCCCGTCCAGCTGCGCCACTATCTGCCCGCTTCGCGGAGGAGCATTGTCGGGGCTAAGCAGCGCATCCCGGGCTTTGAGTCGCCAGTACAACCATCCTCCCCCCACACGATTTACATCCGCGACGCCAACCTGGACAACTAATACTGCTCGGCGGAGGCGGCAGCCATCAAGCTGCGTCTCACCGACACAGAGTTGGGCGCCACGGCCGGCAGCCCGACGTTTGTGGGTCAGCGGCAGACGGCTCTCGAGTCCACGGCCAAAGCCGAGATCGACCTGGCTTCTGCGGCCAAGACCGGTCATGCTGGCTTGGCGGTCTACAAAGACCCCTTTCGATATGCGTCAGTAGACGTGGACCTGGCGGCTGGCCGGGTCTCGGTCAACCTCGGCCACGCTGCCCAGGAGCTCACGACTTCCAACTCTAAGCCACTGGCAGGAGCGGCGGCGATCAAGCTGACGATCGAAACCTCTGTCGAGACCTACTCGTTCCCGTACAGCACTTTCGTGGATGGACAGTGGAGCCCCGAAGCGTCACCCCGTTGTCGAGCAGGGGATACGAAACCTTTAGCTCGCCGTTCTTCCCCGTCGGTTCCCAGCCGATGACGGTCTATACCGCCTGCGCTCCCTCCGAGGGTTCCACGAGGCCGACGCCGATGGACGCGAACGAGTACTGGTGCCACCACAGCGTCACTCCCGACTCATACCCGAGTCTGCCGGGCTTGAAGCTCATCTTGACTCGAAATGTCTCGTTGTATCTCGCCCGCTTCCGCAACAGCAGAGCCGGGGATTCGGGGCTCGTGAGGTCGTAGCAGTTGCCGTACAGCCCGAGATGCCCTGGTCGCTCCGTCAAGGAGTAGCACTTCTTAATCGGCGTGTCTTTGCTGCCCGTCAGCTAACGAATCAGCTTCTGGTGGATCCATGAGATTGAACTCACTCTTATGATACCACCCCAGCTCCAGGTCCGGTCTGGAAAGATCAGCCCTCCAGCGTACGCCGTCCGGTCCCGCAGCCCGCGCCTGCATAACCCGCTCGCGGCCAACTGTCTCCAACGTGACGTTCTTCCCCTCGTTAAACACGGACCAGTCGTCCACCCAGCCCACCTTGACCAGGAACGTTTCCCTGCCCGGTTGCGCCTCCGTCCACTTTCCCCTCGCGGTTCTTTGCCGGCCGCACCCCGAGCAGGGACCGCCTACCACTGGCCCCGCCCGTCCTCAAACACATCGCAGTGCCCCGTGCGTGGCCCCGGGGAGGGTCAGGGCCCTCGGTGCTTCGGAAGGCCCACTCCTGGTGGCCCGCCTCGGTGCCGCCCTTGGCCGTGAACAGGTAGTAGTACCTGCCCCGGCGGATGATGTGCGAGCCCCTCGGCGACGCCGAACGGCGAGGCCCGGATCATCCCGGGCGGCGTCCGCGTTCGGCCGGTGGGCAGGTCGATCTCGGAGACGTGGATGGCGAAGTCCTCGAGGCGGAGCCCCCGGCGTGCGGGTGCGGCGCGCCATGCGCACCGTCGTGGACAGGTACACTTTCCCGTCCCTGTCGTCGTCCCAAAACAAATCCTGGTCGAAGCCCAGGTTGTCAAAGTAGACGGGGTCGGACCTCGCCGGTTGAGCGCGTGGCCGATGAGCGTCCAGTTGATCAGGTCGGTCGAGTGGTAGATGGCCGCGCCGGGGAAGAACTCGGAGGTCGAGGTGGAGAGGAAGTACGGCGCGGGCGCCGTCGATGTCGCTGGCGCCGGCACCACGTAGACGGTCGGGCCCGGGTTGAACCCGCGGATAACTAGGTTAGTGAAGGTAAACTTGCTGCCTATATTATTAATGTCTAATAATAGTAGTGTAGATCTTGACAAAATGGCTATACCTTGAGATAAGATGAATAACTAATACTATGTATAATGGCTAAGTCTGATTAACTAACCCCGTAATGTCGGTAAGGAGTCACTTGACCGGTAGGTTATTTTGAACCTTAAGAGTCTTACCTAGACCTAAACATAATATATTATGGCCTCGGCTGGCAGTGCCCTTCCCCTTCTGCTTACTTCCCTACGCTAGGAATATACTGCTCTTTGCCGAGTTCGGTCTAATGAAATGTATATACCAGACAATGGTTTTCTCTGTTATTGAAAACCCGCGACACATAATCGAAGGAGGGCCACCGCTGTAAGATATCATGCCGTCTAAAATGACTGATATAGTATACTCCAAAAGTATAATCCTATCCTTGCGTTAATTGGCTATACCGTGATAGTTACTCTTTACGTTGTTTCTATCTAATTAATTATTTAACTCGACTCCGAATGTACGAAACTAAGTGATGTAATATATCCCTAAGCCTGACTACCGTAACCCCCTATTTCCAGACAACGCTCTACTCTCTGACCTTATCAGCCTAACTACCACACTTCGTCATCCTAAGATTGAAGCTAGGGCTATAAGCTTAAGATTAGAATTTT
This sequence comes from Thermothelomyces heterothallicus, assembly GCF_042370625.1. NCBI lineage: Eukaryota > Fungi > Ascomycota > Sordariomycetes > Sordariales > Chaetomiaceae > Thermothelomyces > Thermothelomyces heterothallicus. The sequence goes on along the minus strand of NW_027192593.1, from coordinate 15,820 downwards.
TCGTTGTCTATCTACAACATAGCAATATAACGATACCTCTTCCACGGAAAAAAACTCAGGTTGCACATCTGGTTGCCCAAAATCCTTTCCTCTCTTTATTAAGGTATACACCTAGCCCAGAGCGCCGCTCACTTATACGCTTTTCGAGACATCTAGCGCGATGGGGCTCCAAAAACCTCGGCGTCATTGTTCGGGTCGAGTTTTGCTCTGAAGGTTTGCCCGCTGGTCCAGCTCGGAGACGGGAGCCCGGACTTGGTGGGCATCGGGCTTTAGTGTAATAGAACTTTGGGGATTTCTAACCACCGCTGGTCAGTGCACAAGTACCTAGAGGACTAGTCATTTGGAAGGTGGGTTTGCATTGTTTCCGGGAGAAATATTCCTTCAGAAGAAGCCATGATGCCCCTTCTGGCGGATAACGAAATGGATGGGGAAAAGCCGGGTCAAGCTCGCCAGCTCTACCTCTACCTACCTTAGATGCTGAAGTGAGGTACCACCTTACACCTCTCAACACTCGCTTTATTTTCTCAGGGCTCAGTTCGGGCTAACTATTCCGCTCTCACAAACAGCAACCGCGACAGTTTCAAGTTCTAATCTGCGGATAGTAAGTCTATTTCTCTATTCCCTATGACTTCATCTTGCGGGCCAGCCTGCAAGAGCTAGCCCGTGGCACACGGTACCACGATATCCAATGAGTGACTCCCCCAGAGACCAGCTCCCGCCCAGTTCGGCAAGACCGGCTTGCCGGAAACATGGGACACAACCCGTGTCTTGACAACGGCCACTTCGGAGGCGCCGGCTATGGCCGACCCCGAACAAGGCCTTTACCACCGGGTGTCCATGGGCTTGGAGCCGCCGCCGCCGCCTCCGCGAGGCGCCACGTTGCCTCCGCGAGGCGCCACG
>NW_027192593.1:0-14810 GCF_042370625.1 Thermothelomyces heterothallicus | reverse complement strand
GCCTCCGCGAGGCGCCACGTTGCCTCCGCGAGGCGCCACGCTGCCTGCCGCGCTGCCTCCGCGTGACGGCGCGCTGCCTCCGCGAGGCGGCGCGCCGCTCGAGTCGACATCCATAGCCGACAGCCAGTCCGACACTTTGTTAATCACCTTGGCATCGCCCTTGTGAACAATATTGGCATTGGCCGCCATGAGGGCCTGACGCTCGATCGTGTCTTGGCACCGTTAGTCCGAGACTGAACCCGTGGAGGGTTATTGGTTACCGGGAGGCAGCACTTACTGGTGTCGGAGCTAAGGCTGATCACCTTCCTTCCGCAGAGCTGATCGAGGATGTACTTAACCCAGACGCGGCAGGTCCCTAGTGATTTGGCCAACAATGTCAGCCATCAATTTCTGTTTCGGGGGGGAGGAGGGAGGGATCCGAAGCAGCCACACTGTCTCGGGAGCAAAGTGACTCTGGAGACGGCCGCAAAGGGGAATCAAAGAGCACGAAGCTGTGGCTTACATTGGGGCTCGGAGACAGGAGGCGGCACCCTTAGGGCCAAAGGTTCGACCTCGCGGATGTGATGGTCCAGCTGGACCGCCGTGGACGACAAGTTGCAAATCTTGAGGACCACCACCATTGTGCTGGAGGTGGTCGGGTCACTGACCGTGCGGTTCTCGTAAATGAGATGATCGAGCCAGATTCTGTTCGTGCGATCGAAATCCGTGGCATGGAACAGGGTACCCCCCGACGCGGGATTGCCGGTCGCAAAGAGGCCCCAGTGCTGTGATGAAATCATGACGGTCAGGAACGAACGACAGCTGCTGCTCAAATGCGATATCCGACTTACGTATCTGTTCTCGTTACCGTCAGTGCGAAGGTAGTTGAGGGTCAAGTAGAGAGTGTTAGGCTCAAACTTCGGCGGCATGGTTGCGGGTGAGCGTAAGACGGCTGAATGGGATACTTTGCAAAGTTGGAGTCAAAACAAAACAAGAGATGAGGTGCAGATACGCAGAGCCGGCTGCCGATGAGGCGAGAATGTTTTGAACAATGAAGTAGATGCTGATGATGGGTTGAAGAACGCCATAAACTCGGCGGTCCCCTAAATACTTCTGTCGGTAGGCACAAACAACCGTGGACCATCCAGCTTCAGCGTAAGGACGCCATCCCGCTGACGGTGGTCACCCGCGTCGGCCAATGTCCTGAGACGGCTTGGATCACGTCTCCTGAGGTCGCCAACGAAGCAGCAGCAAACCCTTGCCGGGGAGGCTGTTAGGCGCGTTGCCGGGTGGCCTGCGGCTTCCTGCGACGTGATGCATGGATAATTACGGATTACAGCAATCCTCAGTGCTAAAATAGGTGGCAGCTCCGAGTCGGACGATCCATTTCAACACCTTGTCTTGGCGATCTGTCGGAGCCGTCAGGTTCCGAGCGGGTCGTTGCCTACACCCGTAGGATCTGGTGACCCGGCACGCCTTCCTGACGCCTCCAACAGGCTGTGGCAGCCGTTAACGTTAGCCTGTTGCGGAACCATGGGACCGTGGAGACCTGACGGTAGTTACGGCGGATCGCGCCAGGGGTACGGAGTACACTAGTGTAGTGTCAGTGGGCTCGTTGCGGATTGCGGCATCGGGTAGTGCAGGGCCGGCCGTCGGAGCGACGGTGCGAGGGAGGTAGTTAACTTAGACTTCACCCCGGCCCTCGCTGCTTCTCCGGGTCGGGCAATCGAGCACGGCGCCCTAAATCCAGGAACACATGGAGGCTTGAGAATGTGAGGGCAACTTGTAACAAGCGAACCGGGGCAAAAGAGACAGCCGAGCGGTATAGAGCGCGGCACTCGCATGGCTACAACTGACCTGGCCCAGTGGCCGAGTGAACTATTATTTTATTATTTTGGTGGTGATGCCATGTCGCTGGGGACCCACAATGTTTTTGTTGCCTGGAAAAACGCACGGTTGGGAAGGGTGAGTCGCTTCCATTTGACGCTTGTACGGACTACATAGCTGTCACCTCGACGCCTCGACCCGCGCTTCTACGACACCCAACTTCCTCCGCATATCAACATATCAACATGGCATTCGACGACACAGCCGGCACCGACGAAGTGCATTCCGCCCTGTCCCTCATCGAAAGTGCGGGACTGCCACATCCTCTGGACTCGCTGCTGTCATGCTTTGTCAAAGACGCCGTGGACCCTCTCGTGGCAGCACGCTACGTGCATTGCGGCACCGCAGCCGATGGTGCCCCGGCCCTCGTAGCAGACTGGACATACATCATCGAGTCCAGTGAGTCCCGCATCCACCACTTACCCACTTGGCTTGACCTTGACGGGCCGCCCTGACATTCCCCGAGTCACACAGAAAGCTGCCACTCCCCCACCACCAGATGCCGCTGCTCAGCAGAGCATATTCAAGCGCGACGCCAACAGGTGTTGCGTGACTGGGAAAGCCGCCCGTCTCTGGGATCCTCTGGTCGTGGTGCCCATCCTTCCCGTGCCTTCTGGCTGGAGCACAGACAAGGTGTGATTTTCTACTAGTGCTTTGCAGCTGCATGCGAACAATGACTGACGTGCGCAGCCGCGCATCTTTGACATGCTGGGCGCTTTCTTTGGCCCTCCCTACCGTGACTGGTGGCTTTCCTACGCCCAGAATCCCGACTTCACATCGCCTTACTCCAATCACTGGCTGGTCCGGAGGTCGGCACACCGTGCTTGGTCGCGTGGCCTTGTTTGCCTGAAGAGACTACAGCTATCAATGGTGGAGGTAAGTTGCCGCGGATCGAGCTTTGGGCTATTTGCTTCGCCTCCGTTGACTCTCGAACCCCGGTTCCAGTTCCAAGTTGAACATCCCCTTGTCGGGCCAGAAGAACCCCTCGAGATCGAGGGTTCCTATCCGCTCTTGGGCGACCACTCACGGTCGGGAATCGAGAAGGTAGACCCTCGCTTCGTCAGCACTCACGCCAGGCTCGCCCGGAGCATCAGGTTTGTCGAGATAGCCAAGTCACTGGGGGTCCGACCATCTGAGCCATCATCCAAACCGCAGCCACGTCGTCCAGCACCAGAACCAGAAACCAACCGCAAGACCAAATCCCTCTCTCCCCTGAACCTCGCAACCAGCGTCTTGCTCTCCACCTGGCTCATGTTTCCCTCCCGCCTCCGCGTAGCCGTCTACGACCTCCTCCGCAAGGTCGGCGCGCTCCTCTACGCCCAGCCCGACCACGCCACCGTCCACCGGCTGCCCTTCGGCCTCTACCTCAAACGCCAAACCGACCCGGCCAGCTCCCGCAACGAATTCGCCGCCCTCCGGCTCCTCCGCCGGCACACCACCGTCCCCGTCCCCAGACCCCTCGACGTCGCCCACAAGCCCGCCAGCCGCGCCGACCCCTTCTCCGTCGCAGAGACCTACCTCGTGACCACCCGCGTCCCGGGCGTCCCGCTCTACCGCTGCCAGCACGTGCTCTCGGACGCCGACCTGGCGGACCTCGCGCGCCAGCTGGCCGCGCACCTCGCCCAGCTGCGCGCCGTGCCCCGGCCCATTCGCGGGATCGAGCAGTTTCCGGACGCGGTCATCTGCAACACGCTGGGCGAGGCCGTCCGGGACCCGCGCATCCGCGGCGGCGAGCCGGTCGGCCCCTTCGCGGACGAGGCCGCCTTCAGCCGGGAGCTGATGTTCGCGGAGGATCCGGCGCGGCGGGGCCACCGCGTGGTGTTTACGCACGCGGATCTGAATCCGCGGAATATCCTCGTGGAGAGGAGGAGTGCTGGTGGGCATGGGCAGGGGGGATGGGTGGTGAGCGGGATTGTGGACTGGGAGAATTCCGGGTTTTACCCCGACTATTGGGACTGTACCAAGGCTTTTTTTGAGGGGTTTCGCTGGTCGAGGAGGTATAATGACATGGTGAGGGGGGTGTTTGCGGCGTTGGGGGACTACGAGAAGGAGTTGGAGGTAGAGAGGAGGAGTTGGGAGCTGGGGGACGGGATTTGATTCATGGCTGCTGATCACCTGTTACGAGGAACACGCTGAGCAACTGGGAGCAACGAGTAGCATACAGAAAATAGCAGGTTACTGAGTATATAGTAAAAGCCCCGCCAGCTGTTACAGCGATATCCATCCAGCCAATTCGGAATTGTCCGGTGAAGCCGCGGGTCTCGGGGTAGAACGAGACGTAAAAAATCATGACGGTCTGGCCGATCATGAACAAGAACATGGCCAACGTGAACACCATAAATGGCGCGTCCCTAAACGCAGACCAGTCTACCACGGCCCTGGGCTTGACCGCGCGCACGCGCATCCTAAACACCGCGACGGGGAGGGCCAGGGTAACCAGGGCGATAAAACGCAACAACGCGGACCGCCCAGGGGAATCAATCCATCCTGCTCAATCAGCCGGGACAGCAGCACAATCGGATAGATAATTAACCCCGCCCAACGAGGACCCGGAGAACGCGACGGCCAGGGCGAGCCCGATGCGGCGCGGGCCGAACCACGTCGGGATCAGCGACACGGTCGGCACGAAGAGCCGGAGATGGCGCTTGTATCGGCTGCCACCATCGCGGTGTTGCTTGCGTGCCCCGGGATCCGTTTCCGGTGAAGAAGGACAAGCGGCAGCTGGGCGAATGGCTTGCGCTGATTGAGCAGACTTTGATGAAGGACTTCCGAGTTCTTGCTGGCAATGGTATTGCTGGGCTGAGACAGACCGATGATCAAGTCGCTCTCAGGGTCATTAACATCCTTGGCCATCATGTCTAACCCTTTTACCTAATTGTCCCGCAGAATCCCAGAGACTCTATCTACCCTTGGTCCATATCTCCCCACGCCGAACTCGCAAGACATACCAGGGGTCACACACGCGGCGCCGGATGAAGTCGAAACAGAGACGGCCCGCCACCACTTACTTGCGGCCCTCCCGGCTCGGAACGACCTCGACATGCTGCTCAGGGAAAGCTGTAGACCATCCCGTTACACCGGTCTCTCCAACACTCTACCGCACGGCGCCCTGACGCTCGAGAGACTTTCCGCGTCGTTTTCCGTACCCGAATATCCCCGTGCTGACGCTCATCCCGTCGTTCTGGCTCGACTTATGATCATACTTGCGATCACGCTGCAGACTCCGTCCGGAGAGAGGGCTGTCCAGGTTCTCTCGGAGCCGCCAGGCGTGCTTATGCGTCGCTTGCTGGCAGCTGCGAGGACGTGGGTCACGGCCAACGAAGACATGCACGGAAGCCTCGACTGTCTGGTATGCATTGTTTTGGAAGCCGTATACAAAATAAACTGCGGCGGTCTTCGGCGCGCTTGGGCTATCTTTCGCAGGGCAATGACAGTGGCTTAACTAATGGGCCTACACCGCTCCCCTATTCCGCCCCCTCCGCTCATCAACACGTTACTAAGACTATTAACTAGTGGACTAGGGTAGGAACCTCTCGGTGCGACCAGAGGGGCACAGGTTACAGATTCGTTTTTCCGGTTCCAAACAAGCTATATATACACTAGACATAAATAGGGGTACCTATCTAGGAGGTACCAGGGGAGAACAAGGACAGGAGACAGTTTTTACAGAATAGATCAACAATAATAGTAACAGACTACTATTATAGTATTATTTATATAATAGCAAGGTTCTTCTTTCACTTATAAGTTTAGCTATCTTTTTCTATATAGGTAGACTTATTTATATCTACCTAGAGGGGCATCATTATTACTGTCCCTACATCTATTATAACCGCTATCTAGGAGGCTAGACTTGTCTATTATATCTATAAGTACCTAGATATACTAGATACTTTAAGCTAATACTCCTCTCTATCTGACTAGATAGAGGTTTAGTCTTAGGGGTACGTAACTACTACTAGGAGAGGCTAATACTAGTTTATATTTTTAGGGGCTTAATTAGGGAGGAGCTTAGCTCTAGGTCTAAACTAGACTACTAGACCTTGAGAATAGTAGATAATAGCGTTTATAATAGAGGAGCAAGGATATATATATAGAGGCATATATTATTATTATTATTATTATTATTAGTCTTACACTACTATGCTAATAAGTATACCAGAGCCTCTCTAGGTATATATAAAGGAAACCGTACCTAATAGGCCGGATAAAAACCTCTATCCCTCCTTTAACGCCCGATCCGGAATACTAATACACTACAAAGAAAAGGAGAAGTGGCTAGAATAGCCCTATAGAGGCCTTGCCTCCCGGTCTAGCCTCCTTACAAGGCGGTATTCCAGAAGCCTCCCTAGGTCCATTAGCTACTATAGAACCTTCCTTGCCAAACAAAGGTTCCGGGCCCCTATACCCCGTAAAACGAGGTCTAGGTCCCTTTACGACCGTATTTCCTAGGGTTCCTATGTTCGGCTTCTTAGTAGGTTTAGGTACCATATAACTAGGTACTCTATAGTCTCCCTCCCCTAGCTATAGGTATAGTAGGGGGTACTAACCCCTAGGACTTAAACCCTAAAAAGGAAGTTATAGAGGCTAATAGCCCCTATATAGGCCTATACTAGTAGGGAGCTCTAGGCCTTCGTTAGGCCCTAGTGCCTTTATAGGCCTTCCCCTATAAAAACCAGACGTAGGGGGTCCTTATCCGATACACGTTATATCCTCCTACCGGCTTGGTCAGCCCTCTAACGGTTGCTCTAGCTAGTTACTATAGCTAGTTCTATAGCCTATAGCCTTCCTTATAAGGTCTATAGGGGGGGTTAACCCCCTCTATAGCCCTCCTAAACCTACTACCAGACTGTCGACCTTACTACCTCTAGGGCTATAGGCTTCGGCTCCTAGCTCCTTGCCCTAGTCCTTCTCTTCTAGAACCTTTAGCTTAGCCTATTATAGGCCTGTTAGATAAGAGCCCTTATAGGGACCTAGGAGGCCCCTAGGCCTGCCCTGGTCTATAGGAGTAGCTAGTCAAGTTTAGCTTTGAAGTTAGCTAGCCTCTTATTAAGATAGAGGTTAAGGGGTAGTACCTAGGCTTCTGTCTCGAGGCACTAGATAGGGGTAGCCTTATAGGCCCTAGTAACTACTTAAAGGGCCTTGTATTAGGCCTTCGATAGTTCCCTAGTAGGGCCTTCTAGCTTACCCCCTAGCTTAGTAAGCTTATAGAAGTTTAAGGCCCTATAAGCTAGGGTACTATAGATATACTTAGTATAGACCTTATAGGCCTATAGTAGGCTAAGGCCCTAGGTCTTTATAGTAAGCCTGGTTAGGGTAAACTCCTAGGTTTCTAGCTTTTTAGCTACCTTTATATAGTAGGGGCCCTATTATAGCCTCTAATCTAGCTAGACTCCTAGGAATCTAGCCGACTTTGATAGGGCTATAGTAGTAGTACCTCCTCTAGGCTATAGGAGCTCTAGTAGTCATGACTACTATTTCCGGCCTCTGTTAAAATGGATAAGTTCGTACTTTTCTAGGGTAAAGGCTATACCCTAGGTCCTTACCTACTATAGGTAGGCCTCCTAAGCCCTCTATAGCTAATCGTTATAGGCCTCCTCGGCCCTCTTAAAGGCTAGAAGGTTAATATTATTAGCAAAGCCTACTAAACTAACTATAAGGCTAGCCTAGCAAATGGCCTAATAGAGGAAGGCTATATAGAGGATAAATAGTATAGGGGAGAGGGGTAACCCCTAGGGGACCCTAGCCCTTACTACTATATCCTCTGTTTCCTAGCTATCAAAGTAAAGGATAGCTACCCTATCCTATAGCTACTCCCTGACCTAGACCATTAACTACTTTAGGAAGCCCTAGCTCTATAAAGTGGTTAGTAGCCGGGTGTAATTAATAGTATCAAAAGCCCCTAAGATATCGAGCTATAGGAAGGAGGTAGCTACCTTATACCTCTAAGCCTCCTAAACCTAGGCTATAATAAGCCGAATAGCTAGTTCGGTAGACCTATATTCCTAGTTACCTATCTACTTAGCTAGGAGAAGCCTATAGGCCTCTACGATAGCCGTTACCTTCCGGGCGACTATAGCCTCTAATACCTTACCTACCATTGGTAGGAGCGCTATAGGCCTATAGCTACCTAGGGTAAAGTAGGCCTATAGGGGCTTACCGGGCTTATAGAGGACTACTATCTTAGCCCTTTTAAACCGGGCCGGGAAATAGCCAAGCTATAAGCTCTCCGAGGCTAATATAGCTAGTATCTAGTAGAGCGGCCGCCTATAGGCCTTTAGTAGGCCTATAAGGAGGAGGTCCTCCCCTAGGGCCTTCTATAGGGCCGCTCTAGCTAGTACTACCCTAACATTACCTACCGTAACCTCCTAGCTCATTTCGAACTTCGGCTCTTAGTGGTTATTTAGATCTAGGTCGTTAATATCTGATAGGTCTGCTTCTAGGTTCGGAAAGAACTTATTAGCTAGAGCCCTAGCCTTTTGTTAGTAGGTTATAAGCCCTCCTTCGAAGGCCGGGAGCTTTAGAGGGTCAACTGGTAGGTGGCTTTGTAGCCTAGCCTACCGCTCTAGCCTCTATAATAGGTCCAGCCGGTTAGTTACCTCCTATAGTATAGCTCTCTAGCTCTTAGTCTTCGTGGCTATAATGGTCTTGGCCTAGTCCTATAGGGCCTACCGAAGTGCCCCCTGTATATAGGGGTTTAGGGTGCCCCTATAGGCCCTCTCTGCCTCCTTAGCCCTCTTCTAGGCCTCCCGAACCTCCTTCGTCTACCATCGAGCTCGTTTGCCACCTATGCCAGCCTTCTTTACCAGAGCCGAGACTGTAGCTATCTCCTCGAGGGCCTCTATAAGCCTGTCAAAGGCCTGTAGAAGCTCCTTTGGGTCCTGGAAGACAGGCCCGGCCGGGGCCGATGCCTACCTACCGAGCTAGAGTGGGAGGTGGGCTGCCTCAGCCTGTGCGACCTCCTTGTAGAGGTATATATAGTAAATCTATTAGGAAACTAAGAAAGGCAAATATAGGTACTAAGAGATTAGTATATCTAGTGGTAGGCTAGGAGGCTACTCTTGCCCTAATATAATAATACTATTAGTGGTAGTAGGAGAAGTAATAAGATGTTAAGATTCGGCGAGTTTATTATCTATCTAGAGGGATAAAGATTTCGGAAGACTAATTAGTATAGTTAGAGCTACTTAGAGTTAAGGAATAAGCTTCTAGAGTTATAAGGACATTAGAGGAGAGTCTAGTAGCTATCTTAACCCTGGTTACCTTAGTATTAGCCCTTATTAGTAGGACTATCTCTACCTATATATTACTACTCTTTGGTAGGTTAGTATAGATCTATCTTATTATCTTAGGATCTCTAGCTATAGGGGCTAGGGTACTATAGAATGTTCTTTACTAGAAAGGTTAGGAATAGCTTTACTAGGTATACTTAGAAGGGTTAAAGATAGTAGATTAACTCTAGCTTTAGTTATAACTATAGTAAGAAGACTCAAAGGAAAGAGGGAGAACTTCCTAGATTAGCTATTTAAAGAGTGAAATTACCTTTAAGGAAGTAACCTAAATAGTAGACTAGGGTAGGAACCTCTCGGTATAACCAGAGGGGCACAGGTTACAGATTCGTTTTTCCGGTTCCGAACAAGTCGTATATATACTAGATATAAATAGGGAGTACCTATCAAGAAGGTACTAGGAACAATAAGGACAACAGACAGTTTTTATAGAATAGATCAATAGTAATAGCAACGGACTACTATTATAGTATTATTTATACGATAATGAGATTCTTCTTTCACTTGTAAGTTTGGCTATCTTTTTCTACGTAGGTAGACTCTTTTATATCTGCCTAGAGGGGCATCGTTATCGCCGTCCCCGTGTCTATCGTAAACGCTATCTAGGAGGCTAGACTTGTCTGCTGTATCTACGAGTGCCTAGATATACTAGATACTTTGAGCCGACGCTCCTCTCTATCTGACCAGATAGAGGTTTAGTCTTAGGGGTGTGTGACTATTGTTAGGAGAGGCTAGTACCAGTTTAATAGGAAAGTATAATTAAGGATAGTAACTATTATAACTTCTTTTCTTATTAGTTTAGTAGATATTATAACCTAAAATATTACTCTTTATACCTTTTATATCTAGATATATTAAAAACTCCTTAGGGAGAATGCCTTTAGAATTGCTATAGTTAATAGAGTTTAGAAACCTTACTTTTAATATAAAAGACTAGTATTATAGCTAAGTAGATATTATAGTAAATAGATTTATTAAAGTCATTTAGGTTATATTCCCTTTACCTATAGATAAGGGATTACCTAGACTCTTCTCTAGTTATAATGTTACTAAATACCTAGAGTGCTTTATAAAGGTATATAAGATCTTTAGAGGAGATGATATAGATAAGATCTCCTACTTCGAGTAGTAGTATATAGATAACCTTTATAAGATTTTAGACTAGTAGCTAGAGGTAAAGAAGAAGGATTAGGCTACGTTTAAAGCTATTATTAAGGAATATTAAAAGTAGAATAATTCCTAATAGGAGACTTCTACTTAGGAGTTAGAGCGTCTTTTGGATTCCTAGTATATAGATTCGGCTAAGTCTATCTATAACTACCTAGAGCACGTTAACGTCTTACTTACCAGAGTACCTAAGAAGAAGAAAGTAGTCTATTAGTTATCTATAGTTTAGAAGGTATAGGACCGATTTCTGCCTACTCTTTAGACTAGTCTTTAGGTCTATAAGAAAGGAGATATATAGATTAGTGATATAGAATAGGAGGAGTTCTATAACTTTATATAGGAGTGCCTATATAAGGGTATTAACGCTAGGTCAGTCTATTATAAACTAGATCCGAAGAGTAGAGAGGTAAAGCTATAGGTAAGCTTGCCTGTCGAGAAGGGCTTAACTACTCCTTAGACTTAGGAGAGTTCTTTAGCGCCATCTATCTAGAGAGATAACATATTCGATAAGATTATTAATAGGCTTATAGATATACTATATAAGCTTCGGATCAATAGAGGGAAAGTTAGCTAAAGGGGCTCTAATAGAGCTAGGCGTACCTATGACTAGATAGGCGACCTAAGTAATAATAAGGTTAAGGAAATCCGGACCTTCCTATCCACTATATAAGAGTCTTAGTAAAGAAAGAAGAGTAGATACCGGCTAGGTCTAACCTCTATAAGTCCTTAAGGGTATTATTACTATAGCAACCGGATGTACTTTGTCTATAGTTATCCTATCCTTATAGAGGATATCTATAATAGGCTTATCTACCGGCTTAGTTTTAAGTAAATATTAGGGAGGAGAGATCTAAGTCTCCCTAAGAGCTAGAAAGTTAAAATCCTTAGGGAAGATATAGCTACTATAGCTAATTAAGGAATATAATAATATATTATCTATACTTATACGTCTCTTTAGCTAGACCTTCCTAGCTAGGAGCTATATTAGAGGTTTATAGAGGCCTACTAGAAGGAATATAGTTAAGAGTATTATCTAAATTTAAACCTTATTATAGATATTACCTTCCTCTAACGAGTAAAGAGCCTATAGCTACTAGAAGTGGTTAGAACCTCTCTTAATTACCTCTTTAACTCTAAGTGATCCTCTTTAGAGTCTATTTATAATTATACTAAGGCTAGAGAAATCAATTTCTAGATAGATTATAAGTAGGGAAGATAGATACTTATCTAGTAGGTAAAACGGATAGCATCTTAGAAGGATACCCCTAGCTTCTCTATAGATTATAAAGAGTTGTTAGCGAGTATGTCTCCTTCTGACCAGATGGCGATAGAAGCATTTGGTACTATCGAGTTAGAAATAGATAGTAAAGATAAATCTAATAGTAAGGGAGAGGCTATAATAATAGTCTAAGGAGCGTTACCTACAAAGTAGCTTTTTATAGAAATGGAGGACGAACCTATATAGGACGCTATCTAACTAAAGGAAGGGAGTAAGTATAAGACTATCCTAATAGTAAAGAGGAATCTAGGAGCGCTATCGTCGGAAGGGCTGCTAAAGTCTAACCCTGTTAGCTAAGGGGGTATACTAGCTACTAAGGGGGTAAATTAACCTATAAGTAGGGATACTATCCCTCTAGTTAGACGGAAACAAGCTATCTAGTTTAAGGAGAAAGCAAAATCGAACTAGGAAAACGTAGCTAATGATATAGTAATACTAGTTAATAAAGCTTTATAAGCTAAGACCCTTATTATTAACGAGGTACTTAGAGTCTCTCTAGCATTTAGAAATACCCTGATCGCTTTTCTAAAATAAGATTATAAGAATCTATAGGAGGTTATTAAGTATAAGGGCTTGGCTATCCCTTACCTAGATAATCCGATAGTAGTGAAGCTAGTAAGGAACGAGCGTCCTTAGGAGGTTAGGATTAATCTTAGCTATCTAGATAGATAGAGTAGTAATAAGGGGGAAAAGTCCGTAATCATAGTTCCGGTATTTCTAGGGGTTACTAGTGATGGCTAGTAGGTAGTAGCTACTAATAGATTCTAGAGTAAATACCTTGCTAGATAGTAAGACTAGCTAGACTTAGAGGAGATCGAAACTAGCTTTAAGGCGCCGATTTATACCCTTTTGGCTAGCTAAAAGATCTAGATAGGTATACTTATATAGATATATACCCTACTAATACTATACTATAACTTTAAGGACCCTAGGGGTAAGAAGGTACTTACCCTTATTAATACTAGATCTAAATATAATATAATTACCCTTAGCCTAGCCTAGAAATACTATCTCCCTATCTAGTTAATAGTAATGATTTCGAGGGGCCTCTATAATAGTAGGCCGTTTACTAGGGAAACTATTAGTATAATTATTCTAAGAGTAGTCTTAATCTAGGAGCATTTCTTTATCCTAGATAGGGATACTAGCAGCCATTAAATCTTACTAGGTATACTATTTATCTATAATACAAGTCTAACATTTAGCTATAATACTAGCCGTCTAATTATAGCAAACATTATCGTTAGAGATAAATTAATTAGGGTATCGGTTATCTTAGACACTATAGCCTATATAACATTTAAAAGAAAATATTAACTCCTAAGGGAGGAGTTTTAGGGCTTAGTAACGACTATTATTACTACCCTAGCCTTTACTAACATTTAGGATAGTAAAATTCTACTTAGATTCCTTAATAATTAGGCTAGAGAAGCTATTTTTAATATAGTACTAAGGATTTCTTGCCTACCTCTTATCGATATACTTACTAAAATTTTAACGTTTTGTCTTACCGGACGGAATACCTTAATATAAGTATACTAGAAAATAGAGACTAAAATGGAGGACGCTAGCCGTCTAGATAGACAGAGAGGGCTTAGGAAACTTACGTCAGATGTTAGGAAAGGCCTATAAGAAGTATAGACATTTACTATATGAAAATCTATAGCTAGGAAAGTTTATCCTATAGATACGGCTATTAGCGATAGCTTAGTGCCTAATGGTAACCCTAATTAGAGGGAATGATACCTAGAAGAAGCTACTAAGAAGATAAAGTTCGAGTTAGAGTAGGATAGTCTTATTACACCACGGTTTTCGGACCTAAAGCCTAGAACTAGGCTAATAGATAAGCGTCTTAAGAAAATTCTTATAGCTATGGATAGTTTTCTCTCTGATTAGGAGAAGAAACTCTTTATATATATCCTATAGAACTAGGAAGTAGCTTTAGTGTAGGACTTTACTAAATATAGACAGATTTACCCTAATATTGTTCCTCCTTAGGTTATCTAGACTATTCCCTATATAGTATGGTAGTTAAAGAGCATTCCTATCCTAAAGCTATTAATGCTAAAGGTTATCGACCTCCTAAAGTAGAGAATTTAGCGTAGGATCATTAAGCCTAGCTATAGAAGTTACTAGAATAACTAGTTCCTAGTACTTAAGAAGGATAGTAGTCTTAGGTTAATTAATGATACCTAGAAGGCTAATGCTATGACTATATAGGATATATTTATACCACCAGCTATAGAGGAATTTAGTCAAGACTTTAGGGGTTATAAGATTATCTCCCTCTTAGACCTCTTCTCTAGATATAACCAAGTTAGCCTAGATAAACAGAATAAGGACCTTATTACCTTCTAGACGCCTATTAGCCTCTTTAGGATATATACTCTCCCTATAGGCAGAATAAACTTAGTAGCCTAATTTTAAATAGCGATAACTAGGATCTTCTAGAACCTGATTCTAGATGTCTACTACGTTTACCTTGATAATATCTATATAAAAGGCCTATAGTTAGACTATAGAGGGGAAGAAGTTACCCCTAGGTTATAGAAGTTTATAGTTAAATACCTCTAGAATTGTAACGAACCCAACTCAGACTTCTTCTAAAAGGGTTTAGACGAAGGTAAGTGACGCAGGGCAAGTGTGCAGGTCGTCTGAGGGATTCGGTGAAGCCAAAGGGTTTACAATAACAGAGTTGTCTCTCACAATAGTGCGATGCTATTAGGAGTACTGTAATTGTGAGGGCGGTTGCTATCACTGGTAAACTCCAGAGTCCACCGTAACAAGTAACTATCTACATGTATATATAATCCTAGGATCACCCTCCACCTAGTGATCCTTTGCCGTCTGGATCACGGCTGCGGTAGTGATCTGTCACGGAAATATGCATGCAGATGCCGCCTGGGCCACCGACACAAACGGGCCAATCAAGCCGAAGAATGATGGACCAATCAGGACAGGATCACACTTGGCAAGAAACGATCCCAGCAGAGGATCACTGGCTCACGACGTGAGCCAGGTGAGCCAGTACGGAGGATCACCACGACCGCTAGTGATCCCAGGATTATATATACATGTAGATAGTCACTCGTTATGGTGGACTCTGGGAGTTCACCAGTGATAGCAATCATAACCACAGTACTCATACCAAGCATCGCTGACTACTGTGCGAGACAACTCTAGTGTTGTTGTGAACCTTTTGGCTTCAC
>NW_027192592.1:247722-365053 GCF_042370625.1 Thermothelomyces heterothallicus | reverse complement strand
AGAGGATCACTGGCTCACGACGTGAGCCAGGTGAGCCAGTACGGAGGATCACCACGACCGCTAGTGATCCCAGGATTATATATACATGTAGATAGTCACTCGTTATGGTGGACTCTGGGAGTTCACCAGTGATAGCAATCATAACCACAGTACTCATACCAAGCATCGCTGACTACTGTGCGAGACAACTCTAGTGTTGTTGTGAACCTTTTGGCTTCACCGAATCCCTCAGACGACTTGCACCTTTGTCCCACACCACTCACCTTCGTCTGAACCCTTTCAGAAGAAGTCTGAGTTGGGTTCGTCACAAATAATACCTCTCTCCGAGACTTAAGTATATAGCTATTAGATAGGGAATTCCCTAGGATAACTATATAATAGTAATAGAGAGATACTATAAAATTATAATAGACCTTAAGGCTCTCTACCTAGGCGATAGATACTAGTAGATATAAAAATAATAGGTAACCTCTAAACTATAAAGAGAGAAAGATATCGATAGGGATATACTAATAATAGGTATTAACTTAGTACAAATTAACCTATAGAAGAAGGGTCCTAGTAAGGACTAGCTAAGGGGATATAAAGGAGATACCCCAAGGGTAAAATAGGTTAGTCAAGAGGTATATACGGCATAATAGGCAGCTAGAGTATATATCTAGTATAGATAGAAGGGTTACTTTATTACTAAATATAAATATACTCCTATTAGAAGACTAGTATAGTAGAACTATGTCACGGAAATATGCATGCAGATGCCGCCTAGGCCACCAGCACAGACGGGTCAATCAACCGAGGGAATGGAAAGACCAATCACAACATGGGAAGCATTGTGATCACTACGTTCACCAGTGATCAGGGTGATCACCACCATACGCTCACTCACGATCACCGCGATCAGGAGTGATCACCAGGGTTATATAAACATATAAACAGTCACTCGTTATGGTAGACTCTAGGAGTTCACCAGTGATAGCAATCATAACCATAGTACTTATACCAAGCATCGCTGACTACTGTGCGAGACAACTTTAGTGTTGTTATGAACCCTTTGGCTTTACCGAATCCCTTAGACGACTTGTACATTTGTCCCGTATCACTTACCTTCGTTTGAACCCTTTCAGAAGAAGTCTGAGCCGGGTTCGTCACACGTTGCTATCACTCCCTTTGTTCTGTCATGGTTCAGAACGGAGGTGACTTCGACCTCGACATCGATATAGCTACCAACGTTACGGCCGAACAGCTGCTCGCCTAGCTTGGTCAACTCTAGCAGCGAATCTAGGAGTTGGACCAGAGAGACAAGGCTGCTCAAGCTCGAATCAGGGAACTCGAGAACGGCGAAAAGCACTCGCAGAAACTGGTCAACGAGGCCTACGCCAAAATCAAGGCGCTCGAGACTGCCAAAGCAAGCCGTATTAAGATCGAACTACCTGGCAAATACGGAGGAACCAAGGAGGATCTCGTAGGGTTTTTGACAAACCTCCGATCCTACTTCCGGCTTAATGACGACGAGTTTCCGGACGACAAAGCCAAAGTCCTCTACGTAGCTACGAGATTGGAGGGCAAGGCACTCAGATGGTTCGAACCTACGTGGAATGACTACCTTACTAAGGAAGACGAGGACGACCGAGACGCCTTTATATAGACAGTCTTCCGATCTTATGACCGTTTCGAAGAAGAGCTTCGGAAGGTCTTTAGCGACAAAGATAAGAAGATTCATACGTAAGAAAGGCTTGCCAATCTCCGATAGACCAAGTTAGTAGCCTCCTATGCTATATAGTTTAGATAGGACATACTTAAGTCTTAGCTTAACGACAAGGCATTGATATAACTATTTTATAACGGCTTAAAGGAAAAGGTCAAAGATAAGCTATATAAGTACGACCGGCCTGAAACGCTAGACAAATACATCGTATAGGCCATTAGAATCGACGATCGGCTCTATACACGAGAATAGTAGAAACGAGGTCGAATGAACGGAACTACGGTTAAGGCTAACGACAAGAAAAAGCGAGTATATATCAGTACCTTGTACGGGATGTATCCCGGAGCTATAGATATAGACGTAGTATAGAAGCAGGACAAGAAAAAGACGGCTAAAGACAAGCCTAATGCTACCTACTATAACTATGGAAAGAAAGGACACTATAAGCGGGAATATCGAAGCCCGAAGAAAGATTAGAAACCAATCCTAGGAAAGGAAACTGCGGTTATCGACGAAACCAAGGACGTCGTCGAAGTAGCAGCCATGAGCTATGAAGACAGGGATAGCAACACGGACAGTCTTGAACATGACAACAACGGCGAAGACGAATAGATGCCGTACTCCGAACTGGTCACTATAGACCCCGAGACAGGCATTGCCGAATGGGATACGGCAGGGGAGTATGCGCCACCGATTTCGATTCTCCTAGCCTTGAGGCAGTAGGGTTTTACGGTCACGCAGAGACGGGATGGATCGTAGATAACCGACACCTAAGGAGTCGACCGACCCGGACCGAATATCTTGTTCCTTTAGGAACGGATCGAATGGTACCGTAACGAAGTTTTCCGGCTTAATACGGAGTTGCGCGAACGAGATGGACGCCTGACTCGACTTGCCTAGTAGAGCGACGAGATGAGGGACGAAATGAGGGAACTCCGACGTATCGTGGAAACCATCAAAAGGGAACAGCCCGTGACGTACAATGGACCCGATAGTTACACCGAGCACTTTGACGATCAGTAACTTAGCCACGATGTACGGAACCCGGAGTACTAGTTTATACGCGCGAACCGCGGAAAAGACGAATATACGTAGGAAAACTACTAGAAGAAACATTCCTACCTTAGCATTAGGGTACCTACGGTCTACGTATAGTAGGAAGGATTCGGAAAAGAATTCTAATACCTTTTAGGCGACGCTATATGACTATACCCTCGATATAAGGTATACGTACAAGTGCCCTGGTTCTAGTATATGGCATATGAATGCCGATACCACTTCCGCGACAAATTCGAAAACAATCACTAGCCGACCTAATAGGAAAACAGGGACGGAAGTTTACGCCTTATAGAATAGGTTTACGACGTAGGAAACAAAGCGGCCGAATTACTCTAGAAGATCGAAACCCGGAGTCTAGAAGGCATCACGGTAGTTCCAAGACGAGCCTGGCCTAGGCACTGCGGAACAGGACGAGATATATGGGACTCATGTTAGAGCAATAATTATCTCTACTACGCGGACGAAAAAAAATCACGAATTTGGGAGCTTTAGATGAAGCTATAGACTGTACGACGGAAAGTAGAATAGACCTAATGGTAGGAAGCTATAAGCACTTAATGGCTTACGGAAATAAGAACGATCGACGAAGCCGCTATCAGCCGAACAATCGAAGAGGTTAGCACCGACCTAGGAAACGGGTCAGGGCCCTTCGAGGGGCCCGAAAACCATTAACGCCTATACAGCGGCGAGTGGTAGCATAGTATAGGAGGAACTGGTGTAAGAAACCACTATATCGAGACCTCCTAATAGAAATATAGGAAATCGCCGCAATCTTTAGACGACGACGGTAAGACAAGCGACTATAGATAACGGTATAATGGAAGTAGCATAGAATGCTCGTACTAGTAGATAGTGGAGTAGAGATAAACCTGATTTCGCCGACACTTATAGATTAACTACAGATACCCTAGAGGATAAAACGGAAGTATGGTATAGTCAAAGGGCCATTTCCGATGTAATAGGTACGTAAGGAGACCAAACCGATCGATATCACTATGGCAGGGAAGACCATAGCAGTCGTATTTAGCATTATAGACATAGGCGACGACAAAGACATAATATTAGGACTACCATAGCACGAAGACTACGACCCAGACATTAGCTAGAAGAATGGTAGCCACCTACGACCCCGAACGGAGTCGTATTCGACTAGCGAGATAGGGAGCGCGCAAGGATCGCGAATGGACGATGCTCAAGGGAAGGCATGTCCTAAGGATCTACCGCAAGAGACGGGTAGTGGCAGATAGACCACTACGGACTCTGGAAGAAGCGGCATAACGACACCGACGTTACGACAGGAGGAACGAGCTAAACCGCCAATAGCTGTTCTCTCCGTTGACGAATGCGGAGCACTACAATTGGAGCAGTAGGTTAAGATAGGAGAAATCGCTAGCATCGCTATAGACGGAACCAAGTTTGTATACTATTAGAAAATAGAGAAACGAGACGAGACTAGGAAAGTACCAAAGGAGTACGAAGAATACCTAGCATTCGAACCGAAGCATCTAGAAGGATTACTAGAACACGGCCTATAGGATTACGAGATCAAGCTTAAGGAAGGAGCATGACTGAAGTTCTTTAAGATCTACTATATAAGCTAGACATAGAACGAAGAACTTAAGCGATATCTAGAGGAGAACCTTCGAAGAGGATATATCTGCCCGTTGATATCGCTAGTAGGCTACCTAATCCTATTTGTACCTAAGAAAGACGGAAAGCTATAGTTATACGTCGACTATCGGTAACTTAACGAATAGACCGTAAAGAATCGATACCTATTACCACTGATCTTACGGCTCCAAGATTAGTTAGTAGGAGCCTAATATTTTATATATCTTGACTTGCTATCGGCCTATAACTATATATAGATCAAAGAAGGCGATAAGTGGAAAACGGCCTTTAGGATACCTTATAGCCACTACGAGTACCTTGTCATGCTATTCGGACTTATAAACGCGCCGGCAACGTTCCAAGCCCTAATTAATCAAGTTATCCGACCCTTTCTCGACAAATTTATAGTATATTATCTCGACAATATACTTATCTTCTCTAAGATGATAGACGAACACCGGAAGTACATAAAAGCAGTGTTAGACGTATTATATATATATAAGCTATTAGTTAATAAGGAAAAGAGCGAATTCTATGTCAGGAAGACGGTGTTTTTGGGATACGAGATATCCCTAGGACAAATTCGGATGAAACCCTCAAAGGTTAAAGCCATCAAAGATTAGCCACGACCGACGTCAGTCACGGAAGTACGAAGTTTCATCAGGTTTACAAACTTCTACTAGATGTTTATCAGGAATTTTGGAGCGATTGTACGACCATTGTACGAGCTTACCAAGAAGAACGCTAAGTTCTAATGGGAAGAGCGACATAAGCAAGCATTTATGTAGATTCGCGACGCTATCACTAAGGATCTAGTGCTAGTACTGCCAGACCCCAAGAAGCCATTCGAGGTGGAAACGGACGCTTCAGACTACGCCATCGGAGGACAGTTGGGACAACGAGACGAGCAAGGGAAGCTACATCCTATAGCCTTCTTTTCAAAGAAGCTCGACGGACCACGTCTTAACTATCTAATCTATAACAAGGAACTACTTGCGATTGTCGAAGCTTTTAAGGAATAGCGACCATATCTTAGCGGCACGATCGAGCTAGTACAAGTGTACACGGATCACAAGAATCTGCGGTACTTTATAACGACAAAGGAGCTTAACGGACGATAAATACGGTGGGTAGAATTCCTCGCGGAATTCAACTTTAAGATCTACTATAAGAAAGGTAAAGAAAACGTACAAGCGGACGCTTTAAGCTGACGAACGGATCACATGGAAGGACGAACGGAAACAACACCACCGTTGTTCAAGGAACGAATAGACGGAACGCTATATTACGAAACGTAGATACCTGTAGAAGATGATCTACTCGACTCATTCCGAGAATGTTACGTAATCTTTCGAGAAGAAAGGATTAACGAGGCATAATATTAAGTAGCACCTAGACCAGTGGTACCTAGCGAAGTAGAGGAAAAAGATGGGAAACTCTAGTACCGAGGTAAAGCGTATATCCACGATAAAGACCAATAACTACGAATGATTCGAGAACTCTACGAGTCGAAACTCGGAGGATATAAAGGAGTTACAAAGACTGTCGTACAAGTCAAGAAACACTACGACTTTCCATAATTAACGGCATAAGTCAAGGAAGTCGTACGAAACTGCGATATCTGTAATCGAAGCAAGACGGCATGACATAAGCCGTACGGGCTACTTCAGCTACTGCCAACAGCTGACAAACCATAGAGTTTAGTTACGATAGACTTTATTATGAAATTGCTAGAATCTAAGGACATGGCTATAGGAGTAATCTATAATAGTATTCTTACTATAGTAGATTGCCTGACTAAATGGGTATACTTCTTTCCCTACAAGGAGTCCTAGACAGCTAAACAGCTGGCAGATGTGATCTATCGGCAAGTTGTATTAGTACACGCTTAGCCACAAGAATAGATCACCAACAGAGACACCAAGTTCGCATCGAAGTTCTAGTAAGCGCTAATATAACGATTGGGCGTTAATAGTAAACTGTTAACGGTATATCACCCGCAGACTGACGGACAAACGGAACGACTAAACCAAGTTATTAAGTAATACCTCCGTTCCTACGTCAACTACTAGCAGGATGACTAGGTTATACTATTGCCGATAGTATAACTCGCTTATAACACAACGCCAACAGGAACGACCAAAGTCACACCGTTCTTTACGAACTACGGATACGAAGTAGACCTAAGGCAAGGACCAGAGGTCATAATGCCAAGAGCAGCAGTCAAAGTAGAGCAGATGTACGTACTACATGAGAAACTCAAAAAGGAACTCGAGTTTGTTAGAACTAGAATGAAGAACTACTATAATAAATATAGGCTCGAGGGACCTCGCCTAGAGAGGGGAGACAAAGTCTATCTGATCGCACGAAACCTGCGAACCAAACAACCAAGCACGAAGCTAGACTTTAAGAAGGTCGGACCCTTCGTTATCAAAGAACGAATTTCGACATCTAACTACCGACTATCGTTACCGTCATCTATACGACTACGGATGGATGTTTTTCATATTTCACTTCTCGAACCAGTACCAAAAAACGCCAAGGTTGCTATATATATCGAAGCAGAGGACGAAGAGGAAGAATGGGACGTCGAAGAAATTTTGGATTCACGTATCATCAACGGGGAACTATAGTACCTAGTCAAGTAGCTCGATTTCGGACCAGAAGACAACTCATAGGAACCAGTCAAGAACTTGAACTGCCCTGAGAAACTCGAACAGTTCCATTAGCAGAACCCGGATCGGCCAAAGGCAAACCCGGAATAGAACCGAAAATAGTGCCCCAGTCAACAACGCCAACGCTACCATTAAGTTGTACGTCCAGAACGGCCCCCGATTCCTACTATTCTACCGCCTCCAATTCGTCCAGATTCGATAAACCCCACGTAACCATGTCTACCCCCTTCTCCACCAGAAACTCTCATTATTTACGAACCCGAGTCAGACGGGCCAACGCCTCAGAAGCTTTACGTTGGTATTCTCGTAGCAAGGCTTCGGCCTCTTTCTCTTTAGCCTTTAAACGACGTTGCTTGCGTATGATACGATCTACTGCGTCGCGATCAGCGACGTACCCTCGCAAGGGAACAGGAACCTATAGGAAGAAACTGGAACGCCGGAACCATCGTAAGTACGACCCCGACGTACGCAAGCCTCGCAGCGACGAGATTTTTCAATCATTTTGTACACTCGGTTGTGCTCTGCGCAATAGGAACACGCCATCACTACGAACCTGTGATCGGAAATAAACTGAGCTAGACGCTTATGACGAATAGACGCTTAGGATCTACACGCGTTAGACGGCATGATTAACAGTACAAAGGATAATAAGGGGCTAAGGAAAAAAAAAAAAAAAAAAAACACGTACAAGGATCGCAAGGGATATTGGCGCTATTTGAAACGGCCTAAAGAGGGCTTTCGGGTCGAAAGCCTCGGGGAGAGGGCATCGTATCACGGAAATATGTATACAGATGCCGCCTGGGCCACCAGCACAGACGGGTCAATCAACCGAGGGAATGGAAAGACTAATCACAACATGGGAAGCATTGTGATCACTGCGTTCACCAGTGATCAGGGTGATCACCACCATACGCTCACTCACGATCACCGCGATCAGGAGTGATCACCAGGGTTATATAAACATGTAAACAGTCACTCGTTATGGTGGACTCTGGGAGTTCACCAGTGATAGCAATCATAACCACAGTACTCATACCAAGCATCGCTGACTACTGTGTGAGACAACTTTAGTGTTGTTGTGAACCCTTTGGCTTTACCGAATCCCTCAGACGACTTGCACATTTGTCCCGCATCACTCACCTTCGTTTGAACCCTTTTAGAAGAAGTCTGAGCCGGGTTTGTCACAAACTAGCTAAGGGCTAACATTTATACCCTAGAGGCTAAGGAAGAGAGAGAGGATAATAACTAGTCTAATAAGGAAGATAGGGAATAAGGAAAAGAATAGCCCCCGAGCAAAGTCTTATAAGGGGGCTAGAAGACTATAACCACTAGGAAGGCAAGTTTATAGAGATTAGTAGGAGAATAGATAGACCCCCTTTTCTTATTCTAGTCTTCTTTAACTCTACTAGCTTTATAAATACTTAAGTAGATAATAGATATTCTAGCTATAACGTTATTAATAAAAGGATATACTAGAAGCTTAGACTTAAGTAAATTAGTTTACTAACCCCTTATACCCTTAGTATTATAATAAAGGTATATCCTAATTAGAAGATTACTTAAATAGTCTATATTATAATAGATATCAATAGATAGGAGAGTTAGGCTATATTTTATATAGTCCCTAGACTAATATAGGATATTATATTAGGCCTTCTATAGATAGAATATCAAAAGGTTAAACTAGACGTAAGTACTAGCGTCCTAGAGATTAGGGTATAGCTAGGACTATTTGTCTAGGAAGTCTCCTTATAGACTAAAAAGATAAGAATCTCCTAAATTATAGGTATAGTTTTCGTAGGCTTAGTTCGGAGAGTATAGAAAAGGAAGACTTCTAATACCTTCCTAGTTACAAGTATCTAGGAAATGATAACCATCTTAGAATCAAGGCATAAACTCGACAGAGGTATAAGAGAAAAGGGGAGTAGCCGCTTAGAACTAGAGGTAACTCTACCAGAGGAGCTTTATAACTTTGCCAACCTCTTTGATAAGGAGAAGGCTAGCGGTTTACCTCCTTACTATAGTGCTACTAACTACTATATCAAGTTAAAAGAAGGTCCTAATAGGAAGATTCCTAAACTCCCTTAGGGACCCCTCTATAATATATTATAAGATTACCTATTAGAGGTCTAGAAACAGGTCGTTAATCTGTTAGATAAGGGATAGATTTAGGCGAGTTCCTCTTCGGCTATTACTCCTATCCTTTTAGTAAAGAAGGTAGATAGGGGATAGAGATTCTATATAGATTACTAGGCCCTAAATAAGATTATAAAGTAGGATTAATACCTACTTCTATTAATCAAGGAGACTCTCTACTCCTTAGCTAGGGCTTAGTAGTTTATAAAGCTTAATGTTAAGGCAGCCTTCTACTATATCTAGATCGTAGAGGGAGATAAGTATTTAATAGTATTTCGAACCTAGTTTAGACTCTTCAAGTAGCTAGTCTACCCCTTTAGATTAATAGGTATACCTATAACTTTCTAGTAATATATTAATAATGCCCTTAGCCTAATACTTAGAGACTTTATAATAATATACCTTAATAATATCTTAATATATATAGTAGGTAGTAGAAAGGACTATATAAAACGAGTTAGGGAAGTTCTCTAGAGACTATAAGTGGTAGGGTTAGCTCTTAACCTTAAGAAGTATATATTTGCTATAAAAGAAGTTAAATACCTTAGCTATATTATTAAGGCCGGTGCCTAAGTCTATCTTAACCTTAAGAAGCTTGCTACTATCTGCGATTAGGAGGCGCTATAGAAAGTTCGAGGAGTATAGAGTTTCTTAGGGTTCGCTAACTTTTACTACGACTTTATCCTTAACTTCTCTGAGATAACCGTACCCCTAATACGGTTAACCTATAAAAATACCTTATTTTAATAAGGAAAGGAGGAGCAAGAGGCCTTTGAAGCCCTTAAGATAGCCTTTATCTCGGAGCTAATCCTAGTATAATAGGACCCTAAAAGGGAGATAGTTCTTAAGGTAGACTATTCTAAGATAGCCCTTAGTAGATACCTTTCTTAATAAGGAGAAGATAGGGTTCTATATCCTATAGCCTATTATTCTATAAAGTTAACCCTAGCTAAAAGAAATTATATAATCTATAATAAGGAATTACTTATAATCATCTCCTACTTAAAGGCTTAGTTAGTAAAGCTTTATAGTATTATAGCCCCTTTCCAAATCCTAACTAACTATAAAAACCTTAAATATTTTACCTAGCCCTGTCTGATTAGCAAATGATAAGCTCAATAAGCTAAGATACTCTCTTACTTTAACTTCGAGCTCTAATACCGTCCCGGATTATAGGCGTCTTGTCCTAACGCCCTGTCCTATCATAAATAAGACTTCCCTAAAGATATATAGTATACTATATAACTTCTTCCTACTATCTAATTAGATATCTCTGCTACCTTAGAGTCATTAGAAATATCTTATCTACCTAAGGGGAGTAACATTTTCACGGATAGCTTGCTTACGTCTCTCTAGGACAAGGGAGTTCTTAAGGACGAACACTATATATACCGACTCTAGGCTATCTGAGATAGGGCCTAGAAGTTCCCTAAAGAGGCAAATATAACGTAAACCTAGATTATAGACTATTCTCTAAGTATATAAGGTGCTCTTTAGTTTTAGGGGAGACTTTAGCTCCCTATATAGGAACCCCTTATTATTACTATCCTTTAACGAGTTTATAACTCCCCTATATTAGGTTACCTAGGGAGGAATAGGTTATTTAAGATACTCTAATAGGATTATTATTAGGATCTTATATCCTCTAATATAAAGCGGTTTACAAGGAACTATTATATATACTAAAGGGCTAAGGTATTATAGTAACTATAACAAGGACTCCTCTAACCTCTATATATTACTAACCGCTTTTAGAAACAGATTTCTATCGACTTTATAGTCGATCTCCTAGTACAAGAGAAGAACTTACCCTATTACCTTATAGTGATTACCAATCGGCTGTCGAAATATATCTAACTCGAGGCTATATCTTCGATAGGGGCTAAAGCGTATACGCTCTAGTTCCGGGATATATAATAGCGGTTTTATAGGTTTCTAACATAGATTATTACTAACTATAGCTCGGACTAGCTTAGCTAATTTTAGACTTCTCTCTATAAGATTATTAGGATCAAATAGTTACTATTAATAGCCTATTACCCCTAAATAGACAGAGGCACGGAACGTATAAACTAGGAGGTATAGACTGTCCTATAGACTATCGTTTCCTTTGCCTAGTATAACTAGCCCGAATATCTTCTAGTATATTAGCTTATAATTAATAACTATAACTTAACGGTAACTAGAACGAGTATAAGTTACCTCCTCTATAGCTACGATATAAGTCCTATCTAGTTCGCTAACCTCCTAGATACTCCTGCTTCGACCCTATAAGGGAGGGCTATTAACTTCCTATACTACCTAAAAGAAGGTATAGAGTAGACCTAGGCTACTATCGTATATATATAGTAGTACTAGTAAGAAAACATTAATCGATCTCGATATCCGGCTAAAAGGTTTAAGGTAGGGGATAAAGTATAATTATCCCTATATAATATTAAAACTAACTACCTAAGTTAGAAACTTGATTAGGTTAACACCAAATATAGGGTAGTAATAGTACTAACATTACTAACTATCACTTTAGATATCCCCCGAGGCCTATACCCTACCTTCTATATTAATCTAGTTAAGCGTACTATATCTAACCTACTCCCCTTATAACCTATATTAGATACTTACCCTAGCCTAGTATTAGAACTTTCGTAGGATAGATTACTATAAGAAGAATACGAAGTAGAAGCGATTCTTATAACTAGGAACGTAAAGGGGAAGGGAAACTACTATGATATATTAATAAAGTAGAAGGGATATGACACCCTAACTTAGGAATCATTAGAAAACTTAGAGAATACCAAAGCGCTCGACGCTTTCGAATAGGAATAGGGGGATATATACCTAAATGACAGGCCAGTTATAACGAGAAAACGTAAAGGAATATATAAGCGAATAATCTGAAATTTCTATATATATAGGCGAACCTAGGGCAGATAGGTAGCGGCCGCGTTATAAACGTACCAACCGAGCTAATTATAAAACAAACATATAATAATAATATGCCACGTACTTACTCCTTATCCTCCTCTAAGTACTTATCCTCCTCCTCCTCCTCTATAAGGTCCTTAGGAGTAAGGCAGGCAGGCTCCTTACAGTTATAGACTAGGCGTAACGTACGCTCGGTCGGGGAACTAGAGTAGTATACGTAGGTACGGTTAAAGTCGATAGGGACAGGGGCAGGATATACGGTAGTAGTTTAGCAGGCCTAGGACGTAGGCAAAGGCGTACCTAAGATATAGGTAACAAGGGTAGCGTTAGTATCGACTAGAGTCGATATATTTTCGTTTATATGCTATATCTAGCGTAGTATAGTATCATTTTGTATAATAGCGCGTCGTATAAGCTGCCTAGTAGCTTATAGGGCGGGGGCAGGGTCGGAGGCGGCTAGGATATTATTACCGCGGCGGGTAGGAATATAGGGGAGGGCGATTATAGTACGATCGTCACTATAGCAACGGGAGTTAGCAACCTAGGCAGGGGAAAAGGCAAGCTAGGCAAGGGAGCGGTTAACCTATATAGCCTCTATAATTATATTAAAAGAATATACTAGGGCGGAGAATATAGGTATAAGGACTACCTTATATATACTATAGGATATAGTCTTTAGCTAGGGGGGGGTCTCTAGGGCTATACCCTTATTATAATAGTATATAATCTTATAGATACCTATATATAAATATAGATTATTTACCTATAATTATAGATCCTAAATATAAGGATTATAGGTAGAACGGTATATTATATAAGATATACTATAACTAGGGACGTATATAATATTATTACTACTTAGAATATAGTAAATATAATTAAGATAATACTATATCTTCTTAGGTAGGAGTTTAAACTCCTTATCAGAGGAGTCGCCCTTAATAGTAAACCCGCCAAGGGAAATGTTCTAGTTCTTATACTAAAATTTAGGCAGTTAGTAGGGACTTAGGACACGTATATCGCAACTATAGTTAGGAAAATAAAAGGGAAAACTTACACTATAATCTTTGTTCTTATTACCACTAGGATAGTAGCTACCATTACTACTACCAAGCAAGCTAACTATAGTAGATATTCTAAATAAAAAAAAAATCTTAGGGATATAGTGTAGGTATAGGCAATAGGACGTTATATAGGTAGGTATAGGTAGGGGGGGAGTTTATAGGTTATAAAAAGAGAGGAAGTAGGAGTTAGAGGGAGGGAGAGGAGGAATTTATACGCGTTTAGAGAGTAGGGCTAGGGAGCATATATAGGGCCTAAACAATGACTAGGCCCTACTTCGAACTCAAACAAAGGCTGGGACCTATACGATATCAAAATAAAGACTAGGACCTATACGAAACCTAAACAAAGCCAGGCCGTATATATAGACCGCCGGCATATATAGGACCTATTACCACGGTGACACCAGGCAGACCTACCTAGGCACCCGACCAGAAAAAGAGGGGGGGTATATCACGGGCCCGGGCTCTACCTGGGCTAATCGATAACGGGCTATACCTGGTTTTAGACCGGACCTATATACGTTTGTAGGGCGTTCGTAGGGTATACGCTTAGGACCTGGTTAGGCTCTAACCTGAAGCCTAACCGAACCCTAACCGGAGTATATATATACCCCCTATATTAGGAAATGGATCCCCTTCTAGCACCTGTATTTACTTTCCCCTCTTTCTTTCCTTAAGGTAGTTAAATAAAACATTATATACTTATCTATAGTTACTATAAGGCTAGTATATTATATAACCCTGGCTAAGATAGTCTAAGTAGTTAATAGAGCCTTTAGCTACTAGGGAGCTATTGTAGCTAGGAAGCTCCTAAGTAGGGATATAGTAGTAGTCTTTAAGGATAAGGCTATTAAGGATTAGTATTTAGCTAATAAGCGATAGGTGGCTATAGCCTTTGGTAAGGAGGCTAAGGAGGTTAGTAAGGCCTATATAGTCCTAGCTAAAGGAGTCTAGAAAGAGGAGCTATAGGGGGTTAGTAAATAAGACTTTAAGGGGGCTATAGGCCTATATTTGATCGAAATAGTCAAGTTCTAGCTACCAAAGGAAGTAGGCCACGGTACTCCTAGGCTTATAAGACCTTAAAGAGGCCGAGAAGGCCTATAACAAGGGCGTAGTCTAGGATACCTAGGTACTAGATTACAAACCCTACTAAGATGCTCTAGAGCTAAGGTAGTACTATAGGTATTAGAGCTTTGGCTATACCTAGTAATACTACTAGCGGCTAGCCTATTATAGCTAATATAGTACGAGGGCCTATAGGGAGGGAAGGAAGACTAGGGAGGCCTAGTACCCTACCTACTCTAGCTAACTCCCTTATAGGTATACGGCCTATAGGGGCCCCTATACTACCTAGTATAGGGGCTGCCCGAAGAAAGTCAAAGCCTAGGAGAGAGCTAGGGAGGCCTACTAGTATAGACCCCGGACCTTCTAACCACTAGAGTAACTACACTAGAAGGTAGCCTTCGAGTCTAGTAGCTAGCCAGAAGGCGATAACCACTATTAAGCTAGGGCTAAACGCCCCTATAGGAGGCCTATCCTAGCCTAACAGGCGGCTAAGAGTGCCTTATTTAATGCCTAATAGACCTATATCTCCTTTCTATAGCCTAGAGCCCCCTCCCTCTCGTAGCTAGCTAAGGGGATAATAGCTATAGAGCTTACTACTACCGTACCTTCGTCTTCTACTCTAGCTACCTTAAATGTAAATTAAGATCCTTTAGTAGAATACCTAAGGTAATAAATAGGCCCTTAAGGTCCTATTAGAGGAGGCTAAATATAACCTACTAGCTATCTAGGAACTATAGATTAACTAGTTTATAGGGTTAATATACTACCCCTAGGCTTTAAAATACTACCTAGTCTATAAGCCTAAGGGCAAAGCGGTTATTCTAGTAGCTAAACGGTTTCTAGTTAGCTAGTAGGACTATTTGGTAGAGGAGAATTAGTATAAGGTAACCTTTCTAACCCTAGGAGAGAGGGGGTTCGAGCTCTAGTTAGTCTATAATAATAAGGGGGAGCAGGCCCTTTTATAGGACCTATTAGCCCTATCTTAGCTAACCTACCCCCTAGTCCTTATAGGTAACTTTAACCTCTACTACCTAGTCTAGGACCTATTTAATAGGCTTAGCCTAGGGGCTAGGGACCTCCTTAACCTTATAGACTAGTAGGACCTTAACCTATATATACTATATAGCTAGGTTACTAGGGCCCCCTAAGGAGACTAATATAGCTAGCCTTCTATAATAGATCTATTCTAGGCCTCGGCCGGGCTAGAAACGACCTATAGGGATATTATAGAACATAGGAAGTCTGACTACTACCTATAAGCCCTAAACGTCTCCTTCTAGGGGACTAATAGGCCTATACCGGCTAGTAAAGGGTAGGACTAGAAGAGCCTAGACGAGGAGGTCGCGTGGGCTAAGGTAGCCTACCTCCTATTCTAGCTCGGCAGGTAGGTATCGGCCCTAGTTAAGCCCGTCTTCTAGGGCCTAGAGGAGCTTCTATAGGCCTTTAATAGGCTTATAAAGGCCCTTAAAGAGATAACTATAGTCTCGGCTCTAGCAAAGAAGGCTAGTATAGGTAGTAAACAAGCTTAATAGTAGACGAAGGAGGTTTAGGAGGCCTAGAAGAGGGCTAAGGAGGTAGAGAGGGCCTATAGGGGCGCCTTAAACCCCTATATATAGGAGGCACTTTAGCAGGCCCTATAGGACTAGGCTAAGACCATTATAGCTACAAAGACTAAGAGCTAGAGAGCTATACTATAGGAGGTAACTAACTAGCCGGACCTACTATAGAGGCTAGAGCGGTAGGCAAGGCTATAAAGCTACCTACTAGTTGACCCTCTAAAGCTCCTAGCCTTTAAAGGAAGGCTTATAACCTACTAATAGAAGGCTAGGGCTCTAGCTAACAAGTTCTTTCCGAACCCGGAAGTAGACCTGTTAGATATTAACGACCTAGATCTAAACGACCACTAGGAGCCGAAGTTCGAAATAAGCTAGGAGGTTACGATAGGTAAAGTTAGGGTAGTACTAGCTAGAACGGCCCTATAGAAGGCCCCGGGGGAGGACCTCCTCCCTATAGGCCTACTAAAGGCCTATAGGTAGCCGCTCTACCGGATACTAGCTATACTAGCCTCGGAGAGCTTATAGCTCGGCTATTTCCTAGCCTAGTTTAAGAGGGCTAAGACAGTAGTCCTCTATAAGCCTAGTAAACCCCTATAGGCCTACTTTACCCTAGGTAGCTATAGGCCTATAGCGCTCCTACTAATAGTAGGCAAGGTACGAGAGGCTATAGTTACCTAGAAGGTAACGGCCGTTATAGAGGCCTATAGGCTTCTCCTAGCCAAGTAGATAGGTAACTAGGAATATAGGTCTACCAAACTAGTTATTCGGCTTATTATAGCCTAGGTCTAGGAGGCTTAGAGGTATAAGGTAGCTACCTCCCTCCTATAACTCGATATCTTAGGGGCTTTTGATACTATTAACTATACCTAGCTACTAACCACTTTATAGAGCTAGGGCTTCCCAAAGTGGTTAGTAGTCTAGGTTAGGGAGTAGCTATAAGATAGGGTAGCTATCCTTTACTTCGATGGTTAGGAAACAGAGGATATAGTAATAAGGGCCAGGGTTCCCTAGGGGTTACCCCTCTCCCCTATACTATTTATCCTCTATATAACCTCCCTCTACTAGGCCATTTGCTAGGCTAGCCCTATAGTTAGTTTAGTAGGCTTTACCAATGATACTAACCTTCTAGCCTTTAGGAGGGCCGAGGAGGCCTATAATAATTAGCTATAGAGGGCTTAGAAGGCCTACCTATAATAGGTAAGGACCTAGGGTATAGCCTTTACCCTAGAAAAGTGTAAACTTATCTACTTTAACAGGGGCCGGAAATAGTAGTTATAACCGCTAGAGCTCCTACAGCCTAGAGGGGGTACTATTACTATAGCCCTATTAAAGTTAGCTAGATTCCTAGGGGTCTAGCTAGACTAGAGGCTATAGTAGGGCCCCTATTATATAAAGGTAGCTAAGAAGCTAGAAACCTAAGAGTTTACCCTAACTAGGCTTATTACAAAGACCTAGGGTCTTAGCCTACTATAGGCCTACGAGGTCTATACTAAGTATATCTATAGCGCCCTAGCTTATAGGGCCTTAAGCTTCTATAAGCCTACCAAGCTAGGGGGTAAGTTAGAAGGCCTTACTAGGGAACTATCAAAGGCCTAATATAGGGCCCTTCGAGTAGTTACTAGGGCCTATAAGGCTACCCCTATCTAGTACCTTAAGATAGAAGCCTAGGTACTACCCCTCGACCTCTATCTTAATAAGAGGCTAGTTAACTTCGAAGCTAAACTCGACTAGCCGCTCTTATAGACTAGGGTAGGTCTAGGGGCCTCCCAGGTCCCTATAAGGGCTCTTATTCAATAAGCCTATAATAGGCTTAGCCAGAGGTTTCGGAAGAGAAGGGCTAGGGCAAGGGGCTAGGAGCCGAAGCCTATAGCCCTAGAGGTAGTAAGGTTGATAGTCTGATAGTAGGTTTAGGAGGGCTATAGAGGGGGTTAACCCCCCCTACAGACCCTATAAAGAAGGCTATAGGCTATAGAACTAGCTATGGTAGCTAGCTAGAGTAACCGTTAGAAGGCCGACTAAGCTGGTAGGAGGATATAGCGCGTGTCTAACAAGGACCCCCCGTATCTGGTTTTTATAAGGGAGGGCCTATAAAAGTACCAGGGCCTAACGAAGGCCTAGAGCTCCCTACTAATATAGGCCCGTATAGGGGCTATTAGCCTCTATGACTTCCTTTTTAGGGTTTAAGTCCTAGGGGTTAGTACCCCCTACTATGCCTATAGCCAGGGGAAGGAGACTATAGAGTACCTAGTTATATAGTGCCCAAACCTACTAAGAAGCCAAACGTAGGAACCCTAGGAAATATGGTCGTAAAGGGACCTAGACCTCGTTTTATAGGGTATAGGGACCTATAACCATTGTCTGGCAAGGAGGGTTCTATAGTGGCTGATAGACCTAGGGAGGCTCCTGGAATACCGCCTTGCGAGGAGGCTAGACCGGGAGGGAAGGCCTCTTTAGGGCTATTCTAGCTACTTCTCCTTTTCTTTATAGTGTATTAGTATTCTAGATCGGGCGTTAAAGGAGGGACAGAGGTTTTTATCTAGCTTATTAGGTATAGTTTCCTTTGTATATAACTAGAGAGGCTCTAGTATACTTATTAGTATAGTAATGTAGGACTAATAATAATAATAATAATATTTTTACTACTCTTATATATAGAGTTAATCGTTAATTCTAATAGCCTATATAATATATTTATCTAGAGTTTTAGGCTAGTTATATTTATATAGCTTATCTTTAACCTTTTCCTTTAAGCTATTATAAAATAATTATATTAATGCCTTATTATTAAGTTAAGACTTAAGTATATCCTATCTAAACTATATAGTATAGGAGGCTATTAACTTAGTCTATTAGAGATTAGTAAGTCTTTCCTATATATAAATCTTCTTATCTTTATCGCTAAAAACCTTCTAAAGCTCTTCTTTAAAATAGTTATAGGATTAAAAGATTACCTATATAAACGTATCTCGGTTATCTTTATCTTCCTTAGTAAGATAGTCATTCTATATTATCATGGAAATATATATATAGACGCTACCTAGGCCACCGACATAGATAGGCTAATCAAGCCAAAGGGATAGAAGAACCAATTATAGTATAGGAAGTATTATAATCACTACATTTACCAGTAATCTAGGTAATTACCACCATACGCTTACTTATAATCACTATAATCAGGAGTAATTACTAGGGTTATATATATATATAGATAGTCGCTTGTTATAATAGACTCTAGGAGTTTACTAGTAATAGTAATTACAATTATAATACTCCTAATAGTATCGTACTACTATAAGAGATAACTCTATTATTATAAACCCTTTGGCTTTACTAAATCCCTTAGACAACCTATATACTTATCTTACTTTACCTACCTTTGTCTAAACCCTTTTAGAAGAAGTCTAAGTTAGGTTCGTTATATATTACTATTACTCCCTTTATTCTATTATAGTTTAAGACAAAGGTAACTTCGACCTTAATATTAATATAGCTACTAATATTATAGCTAAGTATAATATACTAGCCTTATAGTAACTATAGATAAGTATACAATATTTTATTTAACTACCTTAAGGAAAGAAAGAGGGGAAAGTAAGTACAGGTACTAGAAGGGGTTCCATTTCCTAATATAGAAGGTATATATATACTCCGGTTAGGGTTTAGTTAGGCTTTAGGTTAGAGCCTAACCAGGTCCTAAGCGTATACCCCACGAACACCCTATAAACATATATAAGTCCAGTCTAAAACCGGGTATAGCCTATTATCGATTAGCCTAGGTAGAGCCTAGGCCTATAATATACCCCCCCCTCTTTTCCTAGTCGGATGCCTAGGTAGGTCTGCCTAGTGTCACCGTAATGACGGGTCCTACACGTGCTAGCGGTCTGTATATACGGTCCGGCTTTGTTTAGGTCCTATATAGGTCCTAGTCTTTATTTTAGTGTTATATAGGTCCCGGTCATTGTTTAAGTCCGAAGTAAGGCCTAGTCTTTGTTTAGGTCCTATATGCTCCCTCCTAGACCTACCTTCCGAACGCCTATAAATTCCTTCTCTCTCTCCCTCCTCCTCCCACTTCTTCCTTCTTATAACCTACACGCTCCCCCCCTGCCTCTGCCTACCTGTATATTATTCTGCTATCTATACTTATATCGCGTCCCTAAAAAAATTTTTTTTTTATTTAGAATGTCGACTACCATTAGCTCGCTTGGTAGTAATAGTAGTAGCTGTTATCCCGGTAGTAATAAGAATAAAGATCGTAGTATAAGTCTTCTCTCTATTTTCCTAACTATAGTTATAGTATATATGTCCTAGGTCCCTACTAACTGCCTACTTTTAGTATAAGAACTAGAACATTTCCCTTAGTAGGTTTGCTATCGAGGGTAACTCCTCTAATAAGGAGTTTAAACTCCTACCTAAGAAGATATAATATTATCTTAATTATATTTACTATATTCTAAGTAATAATAATATTATATATATCCCTAGTTATAGTATATCCTATATAACGTACTATTCTACCTATAATCCTTATATCTAGGACCTATAATTATAGGTAAATAATCTATATTTATATATAGGTATCTATAAGACTATATATTATTATAATAAGGATATAGCCCTAGAGACTCCCCCCTAGCTAAAGACTATAAATTATAGTATATATAAGGTAGTCCTTATACCTATATTTACTACCTTAGTACGTTCCTTTACTATAATTATAGAGGCTATATAGGCTAACTGTTCCCCTACCTAGCTTGCCTTCTCCCCTGCCTAAGCCGCTAACTCCTATCGCTATAGCGATAACTATACTATAGTTATACTCCCCTGTACCCCCTCCTACCGTAGCCACGCCCTCCCTACCGCCTCTAACCCTGCCCCTACCTTATAAGCTACTAGGTAGCTTATATATTACGCTATAGTATAAAATAACAATATACTACGCTAGATATAGTATATAAATAAGAATATATCGACTTTGGTTAACACTAATACCGCCCTCGTTACCTATATCTTAGGTATACCTTTGCCTATATCCTAGGCCTACTACGCTACTACTATATACCCTATACCTATCCCTATCGACTTTAACTATACCTATGCCTGACGTTCTAGCTCCCTAACCAAGTACGTACTACGCCCGGTCTATAATTATAAGGAGCCCGCCCTTGCGGCTCCTAAAGATATAGTAAAGGAGGAGGAGGAGATTAAGTATTTGGGGGAGGATAAGGAGTAAGTATATAGTAAGTTATTATTATATATATTTGTTTTATAATTAGTTAGGTTAGTATATCTGTAACGTAGTTACTACCTGTCCGCCCTAGGTTTGCCTATATATATGGAAATTTTAGACCGTTTGCTTATATATTCCCCTATGTTTCCTCTTTATAACCGGCTGATCATTTAGGTATATATCCCCCTATTCCTATTTAAAGGCGTTAAGCGCTTTGGTATTCTCTAAGTTTTCTAGTGGTTCCTAGGTTAGGGTGTCGTATCCCTTCTATTTTACTAGTATATTATAGTGGTTCCCTCTTCCCTTTACGTTCCTAGCTATAAGGATCGCTTCTACCTTATATTCTTCTTATAGTAGTCTATCCTATAAGAGTTCTAACATTAGGCTAGGGTAAGTCTCTAATATACATTATAAGGGGAGTAGGTTAGATATAGTATACTTAACTAGATTAATATAGAAGGTAGGGTATAGGCCTTAGGGAATATCTAAAGTAATAGTTAGTAATGTCGGTACTACTACTACCCTATATTTAGCATTAACCTAGTTAAGTTTCTAGCTTAGGTAGTTAGTTTTAATATTATATAAAGATAACTATACTTTATCCCTTACTTTAAACCTTTTAACCGGATGTCGAGATCGATTAACATTCTCTTACTAGTACTACTATATATATATAATAGTAGCCTAGGTCTACTCTACGCCTTCTTTTAGGTAGTATAGGAAGTTAATAGCCTGACCCTATAGGGTTAAAGTAGGAGCGTCTAGGAGGTTAGCAAACTAGATAGGACTTATATTGTAGCTATAGAAGAGGTAACTTACACTTGTTCCGGTTACTATTAAGTTATAGTTATTAATTATAAGCTAGTATACCAGAAGATATTTAGGCTAGTTATACTAGGCAAAGGAAATAACAGTCTATAGGATAGTCTATACCTCCTAGTTTATACATTCTATACCTCTATCTATTTAGGGGTAATAGGCTATTAATAGTAACTATTCGATCCTAATAATCTTATAGAGAGAAGTCTAAAATTGGCTAAGCTAGTCCGAGCTATAGTCGGTAATAATCTATATTAGAAACCTATAAAACTGCTACTATATATCCTAGAACCAGAGTATATACGCTTTGGCCCTTATTAAAGATATAGCCTCGAGTTAGACGTATTTTAATAGCCGATCGGTAATTACTATAAGGTAATAGGGTAAGTTCTTCTCTCGCGCTAGGAGGTTAACTATAAAGTCGATAGAAATCTATTTCTAGAAGTGGTCGGTAATAGGTAAGGGTTAGAGGAGTCCTTATTATAGTTACCGTAATACCTTAGCCCTTTAATATATATAATAGTTCCTCGCGAACCGCTTCGTATTAGAGGATATAAGATCCTAATAATAGTCCTATTAGAGCATCTTAAATAACCTATTCCTCCCTAGGTAACCTAACATAGGGGAGTTATAAACTCGTTAGAGGATAGTAGTAGTAAGGGGTTCCTATATAGGGAGCTAAAGTCTCCCCTAAAACTAAAGAGTACCTTATATACTTAGAGAATAGTCTATAATCTAGGTTTATACTATATTTACCTCTTTAGGGAACTTCTAGGCCCTATCTTAGATAGCCTAGAGTTAGTATATATAGTATTTATCCTTAAGAACTCCCTTGTCCTAGAGAGATATAAGCAAGCTATCTATAAAAATATTACTCCCCTTAAGTAGATAAGATATTTCTAATAACTCTAAGGTAGTAGAGGTATCTAATTAGATAGTAGGAAGAAGTTATACGGTATATTATATATCCTTAGGGAAGTCTTATTCGCGATAGGACAAGGCATTAGGACAAGACGCCTATAATCTGGGATAATATCGGAGCTTAAAGTTAAAGTAAGAGAGTATCTTAGCCTATTAAGCTTATTATTCGCTAATCAGATAGGGCTAGGTAAAATATTTGAGGTTCTTATAGTTAATTAAGATTTAGAAAGGGGCTATAATATTATAAAGCTCTACTAACCAAGCCTTTAAGTAGGAGATAATTATAAGTAATTCCTTATTATAGATTATATAATTCCTTTTGGTTAGGATTAACTTTATAAAATAATAGGCTATAGGATATAGAATCCTGTCTTCTCCTTATTAAGAAAGGTATCTACCAAGGGCCATCCTAGAATAGTCTACCTTGAGAACTATCTCCCTCTTAGGGTCCTATTATACTAGGATTAGCTCTGAGATAAAGGCTATCTTTAGGGCTTCGAAGGCCTCTTACTCCTCCTTTCCCTACCAAAATAAGGTATTCTTATAGGTTAACTATATTAGGGGTATAGTTATCTTAGAGAAGTTAGGGATAAAGTCGTAGTAGAAGTTAACAAACCTTAAGAAACTCTATACTCCTCGAACTTTCTATAGCGCCTCCTAATTATAGATAGTAGTAAGCTTCTTAGGATTAGGATAGACTTAGGCACTAGCCTTAATAATATAGCTAAGGTATTTAACTTCTTTTATAGTAAATATATACTTCTTAAGGTCAAGAGCTAACCTTACCATTTATAGTCTCTAGAGAACTTCCCTAACTCGTTTTATATAGTCCTTTCTACTACCTATTATATATACTAAGATATTATTAAGGTATATTATTATAAAGTCTCTAAGTATTAGGCTAAGGGTATTATTAATATATTACTAGAAAGTTATAGATATATCTACTAATCTAAAGGGGTAGACTAGTTACTCGAAGAGTCTAAACTAGGTTTAAAATACTATTAAATACTTGTCTCCCTCTATAATCCAGATATAGTAGAAGGCCGCCCTAATATCGAGCTTTATAAACTACTAAGCCCTAGCTAAGGAGTAGAGAGTCTCCTTAATCAGTAGAAGTAGGTATCGATCCTGCTTTATAATCTTATTTAGGGCCTAGTAGTCTATATAGAATCTCTATCCTCTGTCTACCTTCTT
The DNA here is from genome assembly GCF_042370625.1 of Thermothelomyces heterothallicus. Taxonomy (NCBI): domain Eukaryota; kingdom Fungi; phylum Ascomycota; class Sordariomycetes; order Sordariales; family Chaetomiaceae; genus Thermothelomyces; species Thermothelomyces heterothallicus. The sequence continues at coordinate 341,093 of NW_027192592.1, read as the reverse complement.
TACCAAAAGGATAGGAGCAGTAGCTAAAGAGGAACTCGCCCGAATCTATCCCTTATCTAACAGATTAATAACCTATTTCTAGACCTCTAATAGGTAATCTTGTAGTATATTATAGAGGGGTCCCTAAGGGAGTTTGGGAATCTTCCTATTGGGACCCTCTTTTAACTTGATATAGTGGTTAGTAGCGCTATAGTAAGGAGGTAAATTGCTAGCCTTCTCCTTGTCAAAGAGGTTAGCAAAGTTATAAAGCTTCTCTAGTAGAGTTACCTCTAGTTCTAAGCGGCTACTCCCCTTTTCTCTTATACCCCTATCAAGTTTATACCTCGATTCTAAGATAGTTATTATTTCCTAGATACTTATAACTAGGAAGGTATTAGAAGTCTTCCTTTTCTATACTCTCCGAACCAAGCCTATAAAAACTATACCTATAATTTAGGAGATTCCTATCTTTTTAGTCTATAAGGAGACTTCTTAGATAAATAGTCCTAGCTATACCCTAATCTCTAGGACACTAGTACTTATATCTAGTTTAACCTTCTAATATTCTATCTATAGAAGGCCTAATATAATATCCTATACTAGTCTAGAGATTATATAGAATATAGTCTAACTCTCCTATCTATCGATATCTATTATAATATAGATTATTTAAGTAATCTTCTAGTTAGGATATACTCCTATTATAGTACTAAGGATATAAAGGGTTAGTAAACTAATTTACTCGAGTCTAAGCTTCTAATATATCCTTTTACTAATAATACTATAGCTAGAATATCTATTATTTACTTAAGCACTTATAAAGCTAATAGAGTTAAGGAAGACTAGAATAAGAAAAGGGGGTCTATCTATTTTCTTACTAATCTCTATAAACTTACTTTCCTAGTAGTTATAGTCTTTTAGCCCCCTTATAAGACTTTACTTAGAGGCTATTCTTTTCCCTATTCCCTATCTTCCTTATTAGACTAATCGCTATCTTCTCTCTCTTCCTTAGCCTCTAAGGTATAAATGTCAGCCCTTAGCTAATTCTACTATACTAGTCTTCTAGTAAGAGTATATTTATACTTGGTAATAAAGTAACCCTTCTATCTATACTAGATATATACTCTGGCTACCTATTATATTATATATACCTCCTAACTAACCTATTTCGCCCTTAGGGTATCTCCTCTATATCCCCTTAGCTAGTCCTTACTAGGACCCTTCTTCTATAGGTTAGTTCGTATTAAGTTAATACCTATTATTAGTATATCCCTATCAATATCCTTCTCTCTCTATAGTTTAGAGGTTACCTATTATCTTTGTATCTATTAGTATCTATTACCTAGGTAGAGGGCCTTAAGGTCTATTACAATTTTATAGTATCTCTCTACTATTACTATATAGTTATCCTAGGGAATTCCCTATCTAATAGCTATATACTTAAGTCTTAGAGAGAGGTATTATTATAGTTTAATTAGATATATCTTATCATTCCAAAGGAGACTACCTACCTTCGAGAGTTTCGCCTTAAACCAGATAATAAAGGTAGAGAATAGCTTATTATCTCTCTATCGTAAGAACTCAAGCTCTAATAGGGCTACTATCTTCTTATAGGGGTCGGAAAAGATACTCTTAAGGTATTAGAGAAACTAAGCTAGGTTATATCTAATCTTTAGGCCTATAGATTTATAGTATACTATAATCTAGGTCTAAACTTATTATATTAGGTTTCCCTAGATAAAAACCTACTAATTATAGTTAGAGCTAATAAAGTCTCTATCTGCTATAAGGATATATTTTATTATACTTTTCTATACTATGAAAAGTTCCTTCTTACCGTCGAAAGGTTCCCTAGTTAGGAGGCGTTTCCTTTAAGGCCACTATCTCTCTAGGGACATCCTAACTAAGTTAAGGGTTAGTATAGGTTAAGTCCGGGACGCCTAGAGGGAGTCAATCATAGCGTTCTGCTATACTACCGCCACTTAGAGGGAGCGGACGAGTTCTTATAACTCTACTAGGCTCGAGGGCATATATATCCTAGATTTCGCTATAACTAAGTCGTTAGTCGTTCGCTTAGGAGGGTTACTATTAAAAAGAAGGTAGTTAAAATGTAATATACTAGCCTTATAGCAACTATAGATAAGCGTATAATGTTTTATTTAATTACCTTAAGGAAAGAAAGAGGGGAAAGTAAGTATAGGTGCTAGAAGGGGTTCCGTTTCCTAATATAGGGGGTATATATATACTCCGGTTAGGGTTTGGTTAGGCTTCGGGTTGGAGCCTAACCGGGTCTTAAGCGCGTGCCCTACGAACGCCTTACGAACGTATGTAGGTCCGGTCCGAAACCGGGTATAGCCCGTTATCGATTAGCCCGGGTAGAGCCTGGGCCTGTGATACTAAGTAACTACTTACCTAGCTTAGTTAACTCTAGTAGTAAATCTAGGAGTTAGACTAGAGAGATAAGGCTACCTAAGCTTAAATTAAGGAACTCGAAAATGGCGAAAAGCACTTATAGAAATTGGTTAATAAGGCCTATACCAAAATCAAGGCGCTCGAGAGTATAAAAGTAAGCTATATTAAGATCGAACTACCTAGTAAATATAGAGGTACTAAGGAGGACCTTATAGGATTTCTAACGAACCTTTGGTCTTACTTCTGGCTTAATGACGATAAGTTTCTAGATAATAAGGCTAAAGTTCTCTATATAGCTATAAGACTAGAGGGTAAGGTACTTAGATGGTTCGAACCTATATAGAATGACTACCTTATAGAGGAAGATAAGGATAACCAAGACGTATTTATATAGGTAGTCTTCCGATCCTATAACCGTTTTAAAGAAGAACTTTAGAAGGTTTTTAGCGATAAAGATAAGAAGATCTATATATAAGAAAGGCTTATTAATCTCTAGTAGACTAAGTTAGTAGCCTCCTATACTATATAATTTAGATAGGATATACTTAAGTCTTAGCTTAATGATAAGGTATTAATATAATTGTTCTATAACGGCTTAAAGGAAAAGGTTAAGGATAAGCTATATAAGTACGATCGGCCTAAGACTCTAGATAAATATATTATATAGGCTATTAGAATCGATAATCGACTCTATATATAGGAGTAGTAGAAATAAGGTCAAGTAAGCGGAACTATAGTCAAGGCTAATAATAAAAAAAGGTAAGCGTACGTTAGTACCTTGTATAGGACGTATCCTAGAGCTATAAATATAGATATAGTATAAAAGTAGGATAAGAAGAAGATAATTAAAGATAAGACTAATATTACCTACTATAACTATAGAAAGAAAGGACACTATAAGTAGGAATGCCAAAGCCCGAAGAGAGACTAGAAACTAGTCCTAGGAAAGGAAACTACGGTTATTAACAAAACCAAGGATATCGTTAAAATAGCGGCTACGAGCTATAAAAACAAGGATAGCAATATAGATAGTCTTGAATACGATAATAATGGTAAAGATAAATAGACGCTATACTCCGAGCTAGTTACTATAGATCTAGAAATAGGTATTGCCAAATAGGATACGGTAGGAGAGTATATACTACCGATTTCGATTCTCCTAGCCTTGAGGCAATAGGGTTTTATAGTTACGTAGAGGCGGGATAGATCGTAGATAACCGATACCTAAGGAATCGAAAGACCTAGGCCTAATATTCTATTCCTCTAGGAACGAATCGAATAATACTATAATAAAATTTTCTAGCTTAATATAGAACTACGCGAATGGGATAGACATTTGACTTGACTTACCTAGTAGAGCGATAAGATAAGGGACGAGATAAGGGAACTCTAACGTATCGTAGAAACCATTAAAGGAGAACAGCCTATGATATATAATAGACCTAATAACTATACTAAGTACTTTGATAACTAGTAACTTAGCTATAATATATAGAACCTAGAGTACTAGTTTATATATATAAACTATAGAAAAGACAAATATATATAGGAAAACTACTAGAAGAAATATTCCTACCCTAGTATTAGGGTACCTATAGTCTATATATAGTAGGAAGGGTTTAGGAAAGAATTCTAATATCTTCTAGGCGACGCTATATAACTATACCTATAATACAAGGTATATATATAAGTACCTTGGTTCTAGTATATAATATATAAATGCCGATATCACTTCCGTGATAAATTCAAAAACAATTACTAGCTGACCCGATAGGAAAATAAGGATAGAAGCCTCTGCCCTATAGAATAGGTCTACGATATAGGAAACAGAGCGGCCAAATTACTCTAGAAGATCGAAGCCCGTGATCTAGAAGGCATTATGGTAGTTCTAAAACGAGCCTAGCCTAGGTACTACAGAATAGGACGAGATATATAGGACTCGTACTAGAATAACGACTATCTCTACTATATAGATGAAAAGAAATCGTAGATCCGGGAGCTTTAGATAAAGCTATAGTATATATAATAGAAAATAGAATAGACCTAATAGTAGGAAACCGCTAATATATAATGGCTTACGGAAATAAGTACGATTAATAAAGCCGCTATTAGATAAACGCTCGAAGAAATTAGTACCGACCTAGGAAACAGGTTAGGGCCCTTCGAGGGGCCCGGAAACTATTGACACTAGTATAATGGCAAATAGTAGCATAGTATAAGAGGAACTGCTATAAGAAACTACTATATTAAGACCTCCTAGTAGAAATATAGGAAATCGCTATAATTTTTGGGTAATGACGACGAGACAAGCGATTATAGATAACGGCACAATAGAAATAATACGAAATGCTTATATTAGTAGATAGTAGAGTAGAGATAAACCTAACCTTACTAATACTTATAAATTAGCTATAGATACCTTAGAGAATAAAGTAGAAGTATAGTATAGTCAAAGGACCATTTCTAATATAATAGATATATAAGGAGACTAAACCAATTGATATCACTATAGTAGGGAAGATTATAGTAGTTATATTTAGTATTATAGATATAGGTAACGACAAAGATATAATATTAGGGTTATTATAGTATAAAGATTATAACCTAGACATTAGCTAGAAGAATAGTAACTACCTATAACCCTAAATAGAGTTATATTCGACCAGCGTAATAGGGAGTATATAAGGATTATAACGGAAGGATGCCTAAGGAAGGGCACATTCTATAGATCTACCGTAAGAGACAAGTAATAGTAAGTAGACTATTACAGACTCTAGAAGAAGCAATATAATGACACCGACATTATAACAGGAGGAACAAGCTAAACTACCAATAGTTATTCTCTCCGTTAACGAATGTAGAGCACTATAATTAGAGTAATAGGTTAAGATAGGAGAAATCGCTAGTATCGCTATAGATAGAACCAAGTTCGTATACTATTAGAAAACTGAGAAACGAGATAAGACTAGGGAAGTACCGAAGGAATACGAAGGACACCTAGCATTCGAACCAAAACATCTAGAAGGACTACCAGAATATAGCCTATAGGATTACGAGATCAAGCTTAAGGAAGGAGTATAACTAAAGTTCTTTAAGATCTATTATACGAGCTAGGTATAGAATGAAGAACTTAAGCAATATTTAGAGGAGAACCTTTAAAGAGGATATATCTACCTATTAATATTACTAGTAGGCTACCTAATCCTATTTATACCTAAGAAAGATAGAAAGCTATAGTTATACGTTAACTATTAGCAACTTAATAAATAGACTATGAAAAATTGATACCTATTACTACTAATCTTATAGCTCCGAGATTAGTTAGCAGGAGCCTAATATTTTACGTATCTTGACTTGCCATCGGCCCATAACTATATATAGATCAAAGAAGGCGATAAGTAGAAAATGGCCTTTAGGATATCCTATAGCTACTACAAGTACCTTATTATACTATTTAGACTTATAAATATACTAGTAACATTCTAAGCCTTAATTAATCAAGCTATCTAACCCTTTCTTAACAAATTTATAGCATATTAACTTGACGATATACTTATCTTCTCTAAGACGATAGATAAGTACTAGAAGTATATAAAAGTAGTACTAGACGCGTTATATATATATAAGCTATTAGTTAATAAGGAAAAAAGCGAATTCTACGTTAGGAAGATGGTGTTTTTAGGATATAAGATATCCCTAGGATAAATCTAGATAGAACCCTTAAAGGTTAAAGCTATTAAGAATTAGCTATAACCGACGTTAGTCACGGAAGTATAAAGTTTCATCAGATTTATAAACTTCTACCAGATGTTCATCAGAAATTTCAGAGCGATCGTACGACCTTTATACAAATTTACTAAGAAGAACGCTAAATTCCGATAGGAAGAATAGCACGAACAAGTATTTATATAGATCTATAATACTATTACCGAAGATCTAGTACTAGTACTACTAGACCCTAAGGAGCCATTCAAGGTAGAAACGGACGCTTTAGACTATACTATTAGAGGATAATTAGGATAATAAGACAAACAAGGGAAGCTATATCTTATAGCTTTCTTTTTAAAGAAGCTTGATAGACTATATCTTAATTATCTAATCTATAATAAGGAACTACTTACGATTATCAAAGCTTTTAAGGAATGGCGACTATACCTTAGTAGTACGATTAAACTAGTATAAGTATATATAGATTATAAGAATTTATAGTACTTTATAATAACGAAAGAACTTAATAGATAATAAATATAATAGGTAGAATTCCTTGTAGAATTCAATTTTAAGATCCGCTATAAGAAAGGCAAAGAGAACGTATAAGCGGACGCCTTAAGCCGACAAATAGATTATACAGAAGGACGAACGGAAATAACACTACCCTTATTTAAAGAACAAATAGACAGAACGCTATATTATAAAACGTAGATACCTATAGAAGATAATCTACTCGACTTATTCCTAGAATGTTATATAATCTTTCGAGAAAAAAGGATTAACAAGGTATAGTATTAAGTAGTACCTAGACTAGTAGTACCTAGTGAAGTAGAAGAAAAGGATAGGAAACTCTGGTACCGAGGCAAAGTATATATCTATGACGAAGACTAATAGCTACGAATGATTCGAAAACTTTATAAGTCGAAACTCGGAGGATATAAAGGAGTTACGAAGACTGTTGTATAGGTTAAAAAACACTATGACTTCCTATAGCTAATGGTATAAGTTAAGGAAGTCGTATGGAACTACGACATTTGTAATTAGAGTAAAACGGCATGATATAAGCTATATAGGCTACTCTAGCCACTACTAACAGCTGATAGACCCTAGAGTTTAGTTATAATAGACTTTATTACGAAGCTACTAGAATCTAAAGACACGGCTATAGGAGTAATCTATAATAGTATTCTTATTATAGTAGATTGCCTGACTAAATAGGTATACTTCTTCCTATATAAGGAATCCTAGATAGTTAAACAACTAATAGATATAATCTATTGGCAAGTCATATTAATATACACTTGGCCAAAAGAATAGATTACTAATAGAGATACGAAGTTCGTATCAAAGTTCTAGCAAGCGTTAATATAATAATTAGGTATTAATAGCAAACTATTAACGGTATATTACCTACAAATAGATAGACAAACGAAATGACTAAATCAAGTTGTCAAGTAATACCTCCGTTCCTACGTTAACTATTAATAAGACGATTAGGTTATACTATTACCAATAGTATAACTCGCCTATAATACGATACTAATAGAAATGACCAAAGTTATATCGTTCTTTACGAACTATAGATATAAAGCGGACCTTAGGCAAGGGCCAGAGGTTATAGTGCCAAGAGCAGTAGTCAAAGTAGAATAGATATACGTACTATATAAGAAGCTTAAAAAGGAACTCGAGTTTATTAGAACCAGAATAAAGAATTACTATAATAAATATAAGCTTAAGGGACCTTACCTAGAGAGGGGAGACAAAGCCTACCTAATTATACGAAACTTATAAACCAAATAACTAAGCCCGAAGCTAGACTTTAAGAAGGTCAGACCTTTCGTTATTAAAGAACAAATCTTAACATCTAACTACTAATTATTATTACTACTATCTATATAATTATAAATAGATATTTTTCATATTTTACTCCTTAAACTAGTACTAAAGAATGTTAAGATCGCTATAAATATCGAAGTAGAGGACAAAGAGGAAGAATAGGACATTAAAGAAATCCTAGACTTATGTATTATCAATAGGGAACTATAGTATCTAGTCAAATAGCTCGATTTTAGACCAGAAGATAACTTATAGGAACTAGTCAAGAACTTAAACTACCCTAAGAAACTCGAACAGTTCCATCGGCAGAACCTAGATCGGCCAAAGGCAAACCTAGGACAGAACCGAAAATAGCACCCTAGTCGATAATATCGACGCCACCGTTAAGTTATACGTCTAGGACAGACCCTAATTCCTACTATTCTACCGCCTCTAATTTATCTAGATTTGATAAACCCTATATAACTATATTTACCCCCTTCTCTACTAGGAACTCTTATTATTTATAGATCCGAGTTAGACAGGCTAACGCCTTAGAAGCTTTATACTAGTATTCTTGTAGGAAGGCTTTGGCCTCTTTCTCTTTAGCCTTTAAACAGCATTACTTACGTATAATACGATCTACTATATCGCGATTAGCGATATACCCTTATAAGGGAATAATAACCTATAAGAAGAAACTAAAACACTAGAACTATCGTAAGTACAACCCTGACGTATATAGGCCTCGTAATAGCAAGATTTCTTAATCATTCTATACACTTAGTTATACTCTATATAATAGGAACATGCCATCACTACAAACCTGTAATTAGAAATAAACTAAGCTAGACGCTTATAACAAATAGACGCTTAAGATCTATATACGTTAGATAGTATAATTAATAGTATAAAGGACTATAAGGAGCTAAGGAGGAAAACATATACAAGGATCACAAGGGATATTAGCGCTATTTGAAACAGCCAAAGAGGGCTTTTAGGTCGAAAGCCTTAAAGGAGGGGCATTATATCACAGAAATATATATATAGACGCCGCCTAGGCCACTAACACAGACAGGCCAATCAAGCCGAAGGGACGGAAGAACTAATCATAGCATAGGAAGCATTGTAATTACTACGTTTACCAGTGATCCGGGTGATCACTACCATACGCTCACTTACAATTACCGTGATCAGGAGTAATCACCAGAGTTATATATATATGTAGATAGTCGCTCGTTATGGTAGACTCTGGGAGTTTACTAGTGATAGTAATCATAATTATAGTACTCCTAATAGCATCGTACTACTGTAAGAGATAACTCTATTATTATAAACCCTTTGGCTTCACCGAATCCCTTAGATAACCTGTATACTCGTCCCGCTTTACCTACCTTCGTCTGAACCCTTTTAGAAGAAGTCTGAGTTAGGTTTGTTATATATATAGATTTAAACTATCTAAGTGCCTTGCCCTCTAGTCTTATAGCTATATAGAGGACTTTGGCTTTGTTATCTAGAAACTTGTCATTATTAAGCCAGAAGTAGGATCGGAGGTTTATTAAGAACCCTATAAGATCCTCCTTAGTTCCTCTGTATTTACTAGGTAGTTCGATCTTAATATAGCTCGCTTTGGTAGTCTCGAGCGCCTTAATTTTAGTATAGGCCTTGTTAACTAGTTTCTATAAGTGCTTTTTACCGTTCTTAAGTTCCTTAATTCGAGCTTAAGTAGCCTTATCTCTCTAGTCTAACTCTTAAATTCGCTACTAGAGTTAACTAAGCTAGGTAAGTAGCTATTTAGCTATAATGTTAATAGTTATATCGATATTAAGGTCGAAGTTACCTTTGTCCTAAACTATAATAGAATAAAGGGAGTGATAGTAATATATAATAAACTTAACTTAGACTTCTTCTAAAAGGGTTTAGACGAAGGTTATCAAGTAGGAAGTATATATATAAGGCATCTAAGGAGTTTGGTAAAGCCAAAGGGTTTATAATAATAGAGTTATCTCTTATAGTAGTACGATATTATTAGGAGTACTATAATTGTAATTACTATTACTAGTAAACTCTAGAGTCTACTAGAACAAGTGACTAGCTATCTAATATATTTATCTAGTTCTCTTATTCCTAAGTGTCCTCCTTAGATTCTAATCATATAATTGCTACTACAATCCTTTGATCATTGTTTAGGTGCTTGCCTTGATCGAAGTGTAATTACTATGATTACGCCCTAATTAGTCCTTAGGTCTTATGGTTCCTAATTAGCTCTATATACCTTGTCGGGTCGCCTTATATAGCCAAATTATAATAAATAAGTATTAGAATAACTACTAGCCTATAAGACTAGAGGATAAAGATAGGAACCTATACCCTATTAGTTAGGTATATAATATAGGGAATAAAGCTATAGATCTACTTTAGTAGATTAAAATATAGGACCCTAAAGGTATTACGATCGTCGTAAAATAAGTATAGCCTAAGGAATATAATACTAGTAGAAACTTATAGGGATAGTATCTAAGCTATAACTACCTATACTATATAGAAAGAAAGGCTAAATACGCCTAAGACTATATAAGCAAAGTATAGCTTATATAATCTTAGTAATGGAAAAATACTGGCGAGTAATAGCTTAATGATATAAGTATAATTAATAAAGCTACTACTAGATAAACGCTCGAAGAGATTAGTACTAACCTAGGAAACAGGTTAGGGCCCTTCGAGGGGCCTAAAAACCATTAACGCTAGTATAATAGTAAGTGATAGCATAGTATAGGAGGAACTAGTATAAGAGACTACTATATCGAGACCTCTTAGTAGAAATATAGGAAATCGCTATAATTTTAGGACTATAATAGTAAGACAAACAACTATAGATAATGGTATAATAGAAGTAGTATAAGACACTTATACTAGTAGATAGTAGAGTAGAAATAAATCTAATCTTACTAATATTAGTAAATTAACTATAGATACCCTAGAGGATAAAATAGAAATATAGTATAATTAGAGGGCTATTCCTAATATAATAGGTATATAGGGAGATAGAACCAATTAACATTACTATAATAGGAAAGACTATAATAGTTATATTAAACTAGTACCAGCCTCTCCTAGTAGCAGTCACACACCCCTAAGACCAAACCTCTATCTAGTCAGATAGAGAGGAGCGTCGGCTCAAAGTGTCCAATGTATCCAGGCACTCGTAGATATAGCAGATAAGTCCAGCCTCCTAGATAGCGGTTACGATAGACGCGGGGACGGCGACAACAATGCCCCTCTAGGTAGAGGTAAAAGAGTCTACCTACGTAGAAAAAGATAGCCAAACTTATAAGTAAAAGAAGAATCTCATTATTATATAAATAATACTATAATAGTAGTCCGTTACTATTACTATTAATCCATTCTATAAAACTATCTCCTATCCTTCCTTATTATTATTCCTTAGCACCTCCTAGATAGGTACCTCCTATTTATATCTAGTATATATACGACTTGTTCGGAACCGGAAAAACGAATCTGTAACCTATACCCCTCTAGTCACACTAAGAGGTTCCTACCCTAATCTATACTTCCCCTTCGAATTCGCTCCGAGGCTCCTACCAGCGAATTCGATACTCAAACGCCCTCCTTTCTAGCCTCCTACTATCTCGCTCTCTTGGCCCTACTGTCCCCCTCGGGCGACGGTCGCTTCTTAGACTACCGACGCCTCTACTAGGCTTTAGTCTCGGCCTCTAGCTCATCCTAGCCTATAAACTAGGGCAGGTATTTAGGCACTAGTTCAAGGTCCTCCGGCCCAGACTGCTTAAAGAGAGGGGGCTACGTCTACTTAGCGGGATTATCCTTAGGGCGACGCTAATGTGCTCGGCCTTTCTTAATAGTCCGGGGCGATCTAGCCTATACTAATATACTCGTCTTAGTCTAATTAGACGGCCATTATATAGTTAAGGACCCTTGCTTAGCCTATAGCTACTTCTACTACTACTAGGAACCTAAGGCTTACGTCTATCCTTATATATTAGTAGCTATAATTTACTCCTCTACCTATACTATTACTTGCTAGTAGACGTCTATCTTCGGTTTATAGGGGTACTTAAGCGCCTATTATAAGAGCTAAGCCGGCCTAAGTCCTTTAGGCGCCTTGTTAAGAAATCGCTAGACGGCTATATCTAAGGGAACTTAGGTATCCTTTTTAACCTTTAACTACTCTTACGTTAGCAAGGGATTATCTTCTTCCTCTATCCGGACGGAGATAACCGATTTCGTATATCTAGGGGCTAGCTATAGTTACTAGATAGGTAGCTTCTACTACCTATTATTAGCCGGCTATCTAGATAGTTAGTAGGGATTGATATTACCTTATAAGGTCTTCGGTTTCTCTATATGTAAAGGATTATCAGGCTAATAGCTTAGAGCTATCTAGATCGTTCTAAGCTAGAGTATTAGTATCTTATTCTTAGTAGCCGTTATCTTTAGCCTTATATATAGATAGCCCTTCTACTAAGGGAGCTTAAGATAGGCTTTATCCTTCTAGTATATCTCCTGAAAATAGAACCAACAGAATTTAGTAACCTAGATCCCGTATTCCTACTATCCCTACTATCTTAACGTTACCTATACCGTGGCCTAGACTCGGGTATCCTTAGGTAGAGGGAAGAGGGAGCTCGGGCAGATAACCTTATCCTATAAGTCCTTATATAGGTCTTTGCAAGCCTACTCGTCGGAGAGGTACGAATCTATATAATAAATATAGTACTCTGTCTGGTTATATATAGCCACTGCCTAGTATAACTCCTATAGGTAGTAGACAAGGACCTAAAAGCGTTTACCTATAGCCTCCTTTTACTTCCTTAGGGGCAGAGCTACTTACTTAGGCTACTAGTTAATTATAGCGTCTAGGAAGATATATATATATAGCTTGTAAGCCACTAGTATATAATAGAGGAGATTTAGGAGGTTAAAGCTATTTAGGTACTCCCTTCTTAATATAAGCCCCTTAACATTATAAAGGCTTACTATAATATCGTACTAGGGCATATCAAAGTATATCTCCCCCTAGCTATATAGTCCTATATATAAAGGGAAGAGGTAGCTAATAATCTACTTATTTACTAATAAACTAGGGCTTATAATCTAGTTAGGCCTTTATTATAGTACCCTACTTAGGTAGGGAATAGGCTCCTTATACGGCTCTTTAAAAAGCCTGTTAGAATCGCTAGGTCTAGGGTAGTTTCCAGCCTCCAGTCCTAGAGTCTGGCTTATAAGGAGATACTATAGGAACTATCTTAATGTTTTAAGGTCCTCCCCCGGGAGTAGCGAAGGCAGGCCGATATTTAGCTAGTTCGGCCCTCTGGTCGGATAGAGAGGCACCGATCCCTCTCTTCTTTAGCGCTCCAAGTCTCTAACATTATTACTAAAGGTATTTAACGTTAGAAGACTTACGTGGAGTCACTTAAAACCTAGACTATTAACATTTAGAAAAGAATTGCTCGATAGGATACTTACCTATCGGCTTCTAGCCTTCTAACTAGATATAGATAATATTTTGTTTAGTGTTTTCATAAGCGGCCGATTTGTAAAGTGGTTAGTTGTTAGTTAGAAGTTAAAGGAGGGAGGGGGTTTAGGTTAGGGGTATTTATAGACCTTTAGGTCCCTCCCTAATTCCTTCCCTATCTAGTTATTCTAACCTGGTTTCGCTATTTCTAGGGCTATCCGAAGTAACTACTTAGTTAGCCCTTGTATGACTAGGTTATTCTTTGTTATAACTCTAGGGTATAACCCTAAATTACTTTTTATCTGGTAGTAACAAAGAGGTATAACCTATTATGTGGTAGGTCATTCTAGCCTAGGTATACCTTCTTCGTATAAGAATCTATAGCTTCTAGAGCTCTAAAGTAGGTAGGTATTAAAGGATAAGTAGCCCTCTTCTCTCCCTAACTTCTTCTAGCTTTCTAATCCTCTAATCTACTCCTTATCTATATTAATCTTCCTCTACCTAGACGGCTAGTACCCTTTCCTTATATTACTTCCCCTTCGAACTTGCTATAAGCTCCTATAAATAAGTTCGAATACTATAGTAACCAAGAGAGTTAAGCGCTAGAGATATAAAACCTCTATCTAGGAAGACGTAGAAATTAACAAAGATACTAAGCCAGTTCTTCCTATAATAACTAACCGACTAGTAGATTTGACAACTACCTAGGATAACCGTTTTCTTATGCCTCCTAAATTCATATAAGTAGTAAGAGCGGCTTACCTAGAAGATCCTCCTATACCCTTAGATAGTCTAGAAGTAGCCTTAATATAGTACTAGTATAAACTTTTCCTTCTGTATTATAGATTCTTTACTATTAAGTATCTAAAGATATGGCTAGTTCCTTATATTCGTTAGGAACTAAACCCTAACCTAGATGCTCTAGAGAGGCTATTTAGAATCCTAAAGCTTACTCCTTCCTATATAGAATTCTTTCGCCATTATAAGGGAGCCCTAGTAAAGCGATGTGACGAACCCAACTCAGACTTCTTCTGAAAGGGTTCAGACGAAGGTAAGTGATACGGGACAAGTGTATAGGTCGTCTAAGGGATTCGGTGAAGCCAAAGGGTTTACAACAACAGAGTTATCTCTTCATAGTAGTACGATGCTATTAGGAGTACTATGAATGTAAGTTGCTATCACTGGTGAACTCTAGAGTCTACCAGAACGAGTGACTATCTACATGTATATATAACCTTCCCAGATCACCTTGCTCAGTCCTTGGTCAGTGATCCTGGTGAGCCGCTCATCGCGATCAGTGACTTTACACTGATCTTGGTGATCGTAAGCCAGCGTATAGTAGGGCTCGCAGTGCTCCCTACGTTATGATTGGTTCTTCCCGTCCTTTCGGCTTGATTGGCCTATCTGTGCTGGTGGCCTAGGCGGCATCTGCATGTATATTTCCGTGACAAGCGAATCTACCTAGTGTTTATAGAAATTAATAACGGTAGTCCATTTGGCCGGTGGATTTATACTATAGTCGCCTGCTAGGCTCGAGTCCTTGGCCTGTTTATTTAGGTGTTTGGAGACGTGTAAGAATAGGTCTCTCCCTCTAGTTATATAAAGAGCTAACTAGGGAATAGGAATCCGGCGCCGTGCTAGGCCTATAAGTAATCATACCAAAGGTTAACTACCGAGGTTATTCCTCCTAGTAGCAAGAAACCTATAACGATTTACGCTATATAGCTATTTTACGGCTACGTTTCCGTAGGTCCCCTTCTAGATAGATAGTATAGAAACTACTACTAGACCGATAAGAAGTGTTCTTAGGAAGATATAGTTAATGATAGCTCCTAAGATCCTAATCCTTAGCTCCTAGGGCAGGCTAAATTTAACCTAAATAGTTAGCCAAGGAACGTCTAGCTCGCTATATAGAAGAAGGGTATATAGATTTCGACGGATTTAGAAGAGGCTGTTAAGAATTAATAGGCTATATATAATCAGGGTAGGTATAGGATAAAGGTAGATACTTAAGGGGTAGAATAGGGGTAGTAGATATCTATACAATAGGAGGGGGGGAATTTTAGGGGCTTAGGTAGTAACGAGTGACTAGAAGTAAAGTTTAAGGGCCTGTTTTTCGTGTTTCTTATTAACTAAAACGTTAGAATCTAGGTAGTCTCCCTCTAGTTAGTTCGACCACAAGCTCCTATTATTACTATCGCTACTTACGGGCTTTCGATCTAGTAATTCGCTTGGTTAGCTATAGTTAACTAGCTTGTCCGGGTACCTCCTCTTCTACTACTATTTCTTCGAGTGCTTCTAGTAGTAAAGATCTTATCTTATAAGTCTAAGGCCCTTAGTTAGCTAGAAAACCATTAGATCCGTTAGCTTCGAGCTAAACTCTATCCTACTTAAAGAACTTTTTAATACGGTTTACGGTATATAGTGTCCCTATAGTCACACCGTTAAGAGTCTCTAGGAGGTAGGTATTTCGGCTCCTAACCTCCTAAACGTGGTAAGGACTATACCACCGGTACTAAAGTTTTCGAAACAAACTTATATTAATCTACCGGATATTATTATATATTAAGATAAGATCCCTAATCTTAACTTAGGCGTTTTCGGCTCTAAATTTCTAACTATAAGCTTCGTTCTAGCGCTTAGCTATTTGGTATCTTACCTTAGTAACTTTTTTAGTAGCAACTTCCAGGTTAAATTCTATATCTAGTAGCACTTTAGTATGGAGCTCTAGTAGCTATAAGCGGGCTTCCTATTAATCTTCCCTATCTGGTCAGACGGCTATAGAGTCCTAGTGAAGAACTCGCCAGGTCGGGATATCGTTTTCGATTAGGCTAATAGGGTTATAGTTATAGATAAGATTAAAGGGTAAACGGCTATAGCTATTTCGAACGGTGGTTCGATTAGCGTATAGGATATAGAGAAGAAGCTACCGCTAGTTCTTTCTAGTCCCTATAGTTATCTTTACTAGGGTAGCTATAATAGGTATATATCTTGCTTTACTAACACTATTAGCTCTAGAATTATAGGGAGAAATGATTACACGTTTTACTCCTAACTCTTCTAGAATAGCCTTTACTTCCCCTTTAAATTTAGATCCCCTATTAACGACTATAACTACCGGGAGTCCCTAGTAGAGGAGAATGTTTCGGTTAATAAAGTTCTTAATCGCTTTAGCTAACTTATTAGGTAGGATCTCTGCTTCTATAAATCCTAAGAGATTGTTACGCGCCTCGAGAAGGAAACTAGGCTTCCCCCTCTAGTCAGAGGGTATAAATTAGATATCTAGGTACCATTTTACAAAAGGAATTAGGGAAGGTTATAAATATAAATATACCTCCTTAAATCTTTAGGCATCCTATACCTAATATTCTAGGTAGGTATAAATCTACTCTATTATATTAATGTATATTCCCTTCTAATAATAGTGACTAGTAACCCTTTAGTAAGTTACTTCTCTACCCTTATAGCCTATCTCGTTATAGTAGAACTAGAAGATTCTTCTTCTTTCCTCTAGGGTATCTACTATATAGTAAGGGTTCTAGGTATCGTTTGTAGGCTATAGGAATAGATAACCCTTGTCTATAAAGTATTTAAGCGCTTCTTTCTTAAATAAACGTCGCCACTAGTATGGTCGGATGGCTATAGGTTCTTCTAGAGTGGCTAAGTACCATGCGATCACTCTAGAGTAGTTAGAGTACCTATCTTTAAGGTTTAGGTCTATAGGCTTAGGAGGATCACTAATACAATTAGTATAGATTTATGCGTTAACCTAATCGTTAATATCTTCCTCGTTTGCTTTCTCCCTCTAGTTAGAGGGACTAGGAGGCTTCCGCGAAAGGCTATTAGCTACTACGTTCTTAGAACCTAGGATATATTTGACCTTAAAGTTAAATAGCCGAATCTATATAATCTACTATATTATCAAAGCTCCTAGGATATCACTAGTTATACCGTTTCGCTAATAAACTAGGATAAGAGCATCCGTTTCTATAATGAAGTAAATACCAAAGAGATAGCACCTAAAGCGTTTTAATAGGAAAAGTAGTCCCCGAAGCTCCTATTTAGTTAGATTATACCATTTCTTAGCTTTAGACCAAATCCTACTTTTAAAACGGCATAGGTACCTCTTCTTATCAGGGCTAACTTATTTAATAACCCTTCCCTAGCTAAACAGACTAGCATCGGTCATTAGGTATATCTGACTATATCTAGGGTTATCAAAAATAAGTGGTACGAAGACCGGGGCGGTAGTTATCTGCTTTTGAAGTTCTCTTATGGCTTCCTATTAAGTAGGCCCCTATTCCTAACGGGCATTCTTCTTTATCAGGTCGTAAAGGGGCCGTATAATGGTAGTAAAGTGCTCTATCTAGATCTAGTAGTAGCTAACGATCCTAAGGAAGGTATAGATATCCTTTAAATCCGAATAGGAAGTCTACTCTAGGATTTTTACAATTTTGGCATTATTAGGAAGGCGCCCTTTAGGTATATAGAGGTAGCTAAGTAAAACCGCTTATAACCGGCACTACTAGGACTTTCTAGCTATAATGGTAACTCTGGTAAGTTTAGCGTTTAGGAGAACTACGTCTACGTTCTAGAGGTATTTAACTATAAACTTCCGTAACCTAGGGGTAACTTCTTCCCCTCTATAGTCCGACCGTAGGCCTTTTATATAGATATTATCAAGGTAAATGTGGTAGATATCTAGAATCAGGTTCTAGAAGATCCTAGTTATTGCTCTTTGAAATTAGGCCACTAAGTTTGTTCTACCTATAGGGAGAGTATATATATCCTAAAGAGGCTGATAGGTATCTAGAAGGTAGTAAGGTCCCTACTTCGCTTATCTAGGCTAACTTAGTCATATCTAGAGAAGAGGTCTAAGAGGGAGATAATCTTATAACCCCTAAAGTCTTTACTAAATTCCTCTATAGCCGGTAGTATAAACGCGTCCTATATAGTTATAGTGTTAGCCTTCTAGGTATTATTAATTAACCTAAGACTACCGTCCTTTTTAAGTACTAGGAACTAGTTATTCCGGTAGCTCCTATAGCTAGGCTTAATAATCCTATACTAAATTCTCTACTTTAGGAGGTTGATAACCTTTGGTATTAATAGCTTTAGGATAGGGATACTCTTTAACTACTATACTATATAGGGAATAGTTCGGATAACCTAAGGAGGAACAATATTAGGGTAAATCTATCTATATTTAATGAAATCCTATGCTAGAGCTACTTCCTAGTTCTATAGGATATATATAAAGAGTTTCTTCTCCTGGTTAGATAGAAAACTATCTATAGCCGTAAGAATCTTCCTAAGACGCTCGTCCGTTAGCCTAGTTCCGGGCTTTAGGTCCGAAAACCGTGGTATAATAAGGCTATCCTACTCTAATTCGAATTTTATTTTCTTAGTAGCTTCTTCTAGGTATCGCTTCCTCTAATTAGGGTTACTGTCGGGTACTAAGCTATCACTAACGGCCGTATCTATAGGATAAACTTTCCTAGCTATAGATTTTCATATAATAAATGTCTATACTTCTCGTAGGCCTTTCCTAACGTCTAATACAAGTTTCCTAAGCCCTCTCTATCTATCTAGACGGCTAGTGTCCTCCGTTTCTATCTCTATCTTCTAGTATACTTATATCAAGGCGTCCTATCTAGTAAGACAAAACGTTAAAATTTTAGTAAGTATATTAATAAGAGGTAAGCAAGAAATCCTTAGTATTATATTAAAAATAGCTTCTCTAGCCTGATTATTAAGAAATCTAAGTAGAATTTTACTATCTTAAATGTCGGTAAAGGCTAGGGTAATGGTAATAGTTATTACTAGGCCCTAAAACTCCTCCCTTAGGAGTTAATGTTTTCTTTTAAATATTATATAGGCTATAGCGTCTAAGATAACCGATACCCTAATTAATTTATCCCTAATAACAATATTTGTTATAACTAGATAGCTAGTATTATAGCTAAACGTCAGACTCGTATTATAGATAAATAGTATACCTAGTAAGATTTGATAGCTACTAGTATCCCTATCTAGGATAAAGAAATGCTCCTAGATTAAGATCGCTCCTAGAATAATTATACCGACAGTTTCCCTAGTAAATGGCCTACTATCGTAGAGGCCCCTTAAAATCATTACTATCGACTAGATAGGAAGACGGTATTTCTAGGCTAGGCTAAGGGTAATTATATTATATTCGGATCTGGTATTAATAAGGGCAAGTACCTTCTTATCCCTAGGGTCCTTAAAGTTATAGTATAGTATTAGTAGGGTATATATCTATATAAGTATACCTATTTAGATCTTCTAGCTAGCCAAAAGCGTATAAATCGGCGCCTTAAAGCTAGTTTTAATCTCCTCTAAGTCTAGCTAGTCTTACTATCTAGTAAGGTATTTACTTTAGAATCTATTAGTAGCTACCGCCTACTAGCTATTACTAGTGACCCTTAGAAATACCGGAACCGTGATTACAGACTCTTCCCCCTTATTACTACTCCGTCTATCTAGACGGCTAAGATTGGTCCTAACCTCCTAAGGACACTTGTTCCTCGCTAGCTTTACTACTATTAGATTATCTAGGTAAGGGATAGCCGAGCCCTTATATTTAATAACCTCCTACAGATTCTTATAGTCTTGTTTTAGAAAAGCGATTAGGGCATTTCTAAACACTAGAGAGATTCCGAGTACTTTATTAATAGTAAGGGTCTTAGCTTATAGAGCTTTATTAACTAGCATTACCATATTATTAGCTATATTCTTCTGGTTTGATTTCGCTTTCTCCTTAAACTAGATAGCTTGTTTCCGTCTAACCAGAGGGATAGCGTCCCTACTTATAGGCTAACTTCCCCCCTTAGCAGTAGGTATAGCCCCTTGACTAATAGGCTCAGACTTTGGCAGCCCTTCCGACAGTAGCGCTCTTAAATTTCTCTTTACCGTTAGGATAGTCTTACGCTTACTCCCTTCCTTTAGTTAGATAGTATCTTATATAGGTTTATCCTCTATTTCTACGAAAAGCTACTTTATAGGTAGTGCTCTCTAGACTATTATTATAGCCTTTCCTTTACCGTTAGATATATCTTTACCATCTATTTCTACCTTGATAGTACCAAATGTCTATATCGCCGTCTAGTTAGAAAGAGATATACTTACTAATAACTCTTTATAGTCTATAGAGAAGCTAGGGATGTCCTTCTAAGATGCCGTCCGTTTCACCCGCTAGATAAGTATCTGTCCTCCCTACTTGTAATCTATCTAGAAATTGATTTCTCTAGCCTTAGTATAGTTATAAATAGACTCTAAAGAGGATCGCTTAGAGTTAGTAAGGCGGTTAAGAGACGTCCTAACTACTTCTAGTAGCTATAGGCCCTTTGCTTATTAGAGGAAGGTAATATCTATAATAAGGTTTAAATTTAGATAGTACTCCTAACTACGTTCCTTTTGGTAAGCCTCTATAAACCTCTAGTATAGCTCCTAGCTAGGAAGATCCGGCTAAAGAGATATATAAGTATAGATAATATATTACTAAGTTCCTTGATTAGCTATAGTAACTATATCTTCCCTAAGGATTTTAACTTTCTAGCTCTTAAGGAGACTTAGATCTCTCCTCCCTAATATCTACTTAAAACCAAGCTAATAGATAAGCTTATTATAGATATCTTCTATAAGGATAGGATAGTTATAGGTAAAGTATATCTAATTACTATAATAATAATATCCTTAAGGACTTATAGAGGTCGGACCTAGCTAATATCTGCTCTTCTTTCTTTACTAAGACTCTTATACGGCAGATAGGAAGGTCTAGATTTCCTTGACCTCGTCATTACTTAGGTCGCCTATCTAGTTATAGGTATACCTAGCTCTATTAGAGCCCCTTTAGCTAACTTTCCCTCTATTGATCCGAAGCTTATATAGCGTATCCGTAAGCCCGTTAATAATCTCATCGAATGTATTGTCCCTCTAGACAGATAGCACCAAAGAACTTTCCTAAGTCTAGGGAGCTATCAAGCCTCTCTCGATAGGTAGGCTTACCTATAGCTTTACCTCTCTACCCTTCGGATCTAGTTTATAATAGACTAACCTAGTATTAATACCCTTATATAGGCACTCCTATATAAAGTTATAAAACTCCTCCCATTCTATATTATTAACCTATATATCTCCTTTCTTATAGATCTAAAGACTAGTCTAGAGAGTAGGTAGGAATCGGTCTTATACCTTCTAGACTATAGATAACTAATAGATTACTTTCTTCTTCTTAGGCACTCTAGTAAGCAAGATGTTAACATGCTCTAGGTAGTTATAGATAGACTTGGCCGAATCTATATACTAGGAATCTAAAAGACGCTCTAATTCCTAAGTAGAAGTCTCCCGTCAGGAATCATTCTACTTCTAGTGCTCCTTAATAGTAGCTTCGAATATAGTCTAATCCTTCTTCTTTACCTCTAGCTACTAATCTAGAATCTCTCGAAGGTCGTCTATATACTACTACTTGAAGTAGGAGATCTTATCTATATCATCTCCTCTAAAGATCTTATATACCTTTATAAAGCGCTCTAGGTACTTAGTAATATTATAACTAGAGAAGAGTCTAGGTAATCCCTTATCTATAGGTAAAGGGAATATAACTTAAATAACTTTAGTAAGTCTATCTAGTATAATGTCTACTTAGCTATAACGTTAGACTTCTGTATTAAAGGTAAAGTTTCTAGACTCTACTAACTATAGTAATTCTAATAGCGTTCTCCCTAAGGAGTTCTTAGTATATCTAGACATAAAAGGTATAAGAAGTGGTATTTTAGGTTATAGTATCTGCTAAATTAATAAGAAGAGAGGTTATAGTAGTTACTATCTATAATTACGCCTTCCTATTTAGGTTACTTCCTTAAAGGTAATTTTACTCTCTAAATAGCTAATCTAGGAAGTCTTCCTTCCTTCCTTTAAGTCTTCTCGCTATAGTTATAACTAAAGCTAGAGTTAATCTACCATCTTTAACCCTTCTAAGTACACCTTATAAAGCCATTCCTAACTTTTCTAATAAGGAATATCCTATAATACCCTAGCCCCTATAGCTAGAGATCCTAAAGTAATAAGATAGATCTATACTAACCTACTAAAGAGTAGCGGTATATAGGTAGAGATAGTCCTACTAGCAAGGGCTAGTACTAAGGTAACTAGGGTTAGGATAGCTGCTAGACTCTCCTCTAATGTCCTTATAACTCTAGAATCCTATTTCTTAACTCTAAGTAGCTCTAAGTATACCGATCGGTTTTCCGAAATCTCTATCCCTCTAGACAGATGGCAAAGTCGCCTAGTCTTAACATTTTATCGCTTCTCTCGCCACCACTAGCGGTATTACTATATTAGGGCAAGAGTAGCCTCCTAGCCTACTACTAGATATACCGATCTCTTGGTGCCTATATTTGCCTTTCTTAGTTTCCTAACAGATTTACTATACGTGCCTCTATATGTATATCCTCGCTCTTCTATCGCGACTATTGCTATCTGCTATTCTTAAGGTCTAGCAGTCTAGTTTAGACCTAGAGCTAAGCTCCTCCCTGATTGAGCCCCTAAAAAAATATAAACTGGTGCCAGCCTCTCCTGGTAGCAGTCACGTACCCCTAAGACTAAACCTCTATCTGGTTAGATGGAGAGGAGTGTCAGCTTAAAGTGTCTAGTATATCTAGGCACTCGTAGATGTAGTAGACAAGTCTAGCCTCCTAGATAGCGGTTATAATAGACGTGGGGACGGTAATAATAATGCCCCTCTAGGTAGATATAAAAGAGTCTACCTATATGGAAAAAGATAGCTAAACTTACAAGTGAAAGAAGAATCTTATTATCGTGTAAATAATGCTATAATAGTAGTCTGTTGCTATTACTGTTAATCTATTCTATAAAACTGTCTCCTGTCTTTCCTTGTTGTTATTCCTTGGTACCTCTTAGATAGGCACCCCCTATTTATATCTAGTATATATATGACTTGTTTGGAACTGGAAAAACGAATCTGTAACCTGTACCCCTTTGGTTATACTAAGAGGTTCCTACCCTGGTCTAATAATAACATCGATAATAAGATAGGAGAAATGAGCTAACCTACTAGTAGCTGTTCTTTCTATCGACGAATGTAGAATATTATAATTAGAATAGTAGATCGAAATAGGAGAAATCGCTAGTATCGCTATAGATAGAACCAAGTTTATATACTATTAGAAGACTAAGAAACGCGATAAAGTAAAAGAAATACCTAAAGAGTATAAAGGATACCTAGTATTCGAAGCAAAGTATCTAGAAGGATTACTAGAATATAGCCTATAGGACTATAAGATTAAGCTTAAGGAAGGAGCGTGACTAAAGTTCTTTAAGATCTATTATACTAGCTAGACCTAGAACGAAGAACTAAAACGATATCTAGAGGAGAACCTTCGAAGAGGGTATATCTACCTATCGATATTACTAGTAGGATATCTGATCCTATTTGTACTAAAGAAGGATAGAAAGCTATAGTTATACGTTAACTACTAGTAACTTAATAAATAGATTATAAAGAACCGATACCTATTACTATTAATCTCTTAGCTCTAGGATTAGTTAGTAAGAGCCTAATACTTTATATGTCTTAATTTACTATCTATATATAACTATATCTAGATTAAAGAAGGCGATAAGTAGAAGATAGCCTTTAGGATACCCTATAGGTATTATAAATACCTTATTATATTATTTAGCCTTATAAATATATTAGTAACGTTCTAAATATTAATTAATTATATGATCTAACCCTTTCTTAATAAATTTATAGTATATTATCTTAATAATATACTTATCTTCTCTAAAACGATAGATAAGCATCGGAAGTATATTAGAGTAATATTAGATATATTATATAAGTATAAGCTATTAGTTAATGAAGAAAAGAGCGAGTTCTATGTTAAAGAAGATAGTCTTTCTAGGATATAAGATATCTCTAGGTTAGATTTAGATAGAACCTTTAAAGGTCAAAGCTATCTAGGAATAGCTAGAACCGACGACCACGATAGAAGTACAAGGATTTATTAGATTTGCTAACTTTTATCGAATGTTTATCTAGAACTTTAGTATAATTGCTTGACCGTTATATAAGCTTATAAAGAAAAATATAGAATTTTAATAGGAAGATAAATATAAGAAGGCCTTTACTGATATTCGAAACGCTATTACTATAGACCCTATATTAGTATTACCTAATCTATAGAAACTATTTAAGGTTAAAACGGCTACTTTAGACTATACTATTGGAGGATAGTTAGGATAATAAGATAAGTAAGGGAAGCTATACCCTATAGCCTTCTTCTCTAAAAAGCTTAATAGATTATATCTTAACTATCTAATCTATAATAAGGAACTACTAGTAATTATTAAAGCATTTCGTGAATAGAGACTATACCTTAGTAATATAACTAAACTAATATAAGTATATATAGACTATAAAAACCTATAATACTTTATAACGATAAAGGAACTTAATAGATAACAAATATAATAGGTAGAATTTCTATTAGAATTTAACTTTATTATACTCTATAAGAAAGGTATAGAAAATATATATATAGATACCTTAAGTAGAAGACCAGATTACGGAAGAGGGAAAACGATATTACCGTTACTATTACTAAATAAGTAACTAGATAGGTCGTTATAATACCTAATATAACCCCTTATAAACGAAGATAACCTAATATAACTATTTATAGAATATTATATAATCTTTAGGGAAGAATAAAGGGATGATACTAAGTACTAAATAATATCTAGACCTAAAGTACCTAAGGAAGTAGAAGAACAAGATAGAAAACTTTGGTACTATGGCAAGGTATATATATATAGGTATAATAAACAAATGGAAATGATCTAAGAACTATATAAATTACGATTCGGAGGATATAAAGGTATTACCAAAATAATCGCCTAAGTTAAACGGTACTATAACTTTCTATAACTAAGTATAAGAGTAAAGGAAGTCGTACAGAACTATAATATCTATAACTATAGCAAGGTAATACGATATAAGCTATATAGATTACTTTAACTATTGCTAATAGCTAAGAGACTATAGAGTTTAGTTATAATAGACTTTATTATAAAGCTTCTAAGATCTAAGGATATAGCTATAAGAGTGATCTATAATAGTATCTTTATTATAGTAAATCGCTAAATAAAATAGGTATACTTCTTTCTATATAAGGAATCCTAGATAGTTAAATAACTTGTAGATATAATCTATTAGTAAGTTATATTAGTATATACCTAGCTATATAAGTAGATTATAGACCAAGATATAAAGTTTATATTAAAGTTCTAATAAGCGTTAATATAACGCTTAGGCGTTAATAGTAAGTTATTAATAGTATACTACCTATAAATAGATAGATAAATAGAATAACTTAATCAAGTTATAGAGTAATATCTCTATTTATATATCAATTATTAATAGGATAACTAGGTAATACTATTACTAATAATATAGCTTATATATAATATAATACTAATAAAAACTACTAAGGTTATACTATTCTTTATAAACTATAGGTATAAAACAGACTTATACTAAGGACTAAAAGTTACTATACTATAAGTAATAATCAAGGTAGAGCAAATATATATACTATATAAAAGGCTTAAAGAAGAACTTAAGTTTATTAGAATTAGAATAAAGACCTATTATAATAAATATAGGCTTAAGGGACCTTACCTAGAGAGGGAAGATAAAGTCTACCTAATCTTACAAAATTTACAAACTAAATAACTAAATATAAAGCTAGACTTTAAAAAGATCAGACCCTTTATTATCAAAGAACAAATCTTAACATCTAATAACTAACTATTATTACCATTATCTATATAATTATTAATAGACGTTTTTTATATTTTACTTCTCGAACTAATACTAAAGAACGCCAAAATCGCTATAGATATCAAAGTAGAAGACAAAGAGGAAGAATAGGACGTCGAAGAAATCTTAGATTTACAAATCGTTAATAGAGAACCATAATACCTAGTTAAATAGCTTGATTTTAGACTAGAAGACAACTTATAGGAACTAGTTAAGAACCTAAGTTACCTTAAGAAACTTTAGTAATTTTATTAGAGGAAACCTAATTAACTAAAAGCGACAAACTAGAGACTAACCCGAAATCGGCTAGTAAGGATAGATCTAAAGGAACTTTAGAATATATAGTATCCTAAAGCTACCTGAAATCGGCAGACAAGTAAGATAAGGTTAAAGAAGATATAGTAACCCTAGAAGCCTCTACTACTACTACCTTAGCCTCTGTATATTCTACCTACTCTAACTCCTCTATAGTATTAATACCTTATATAACCGCCCTTATCATTTTCTCGAGCTATATTTTCTTTTACTTTCGAAGGTAACGAACTTTAGTATTAGCAGCCTTAGCTAGCGCTTTGGCCTGCTCTAACTCTGACTTGACTTTATTATATTAAGATACGATCTTCTAAAGTTACTAAGTAATAATGCCTTAAGTATTATAGAACGATTTATAGCGATAGATATACTTATAATAAGTAGAAGAATTAGATAGGGACGCCTTATAGATAAGCCCTTATAATTTATAGAAAGAGCAAAGAGTCTTTATAATAATTAGAGAACGAAGGATAACTTCTAATAAGTTATTATACTAGATAGTCTTATAATAAGGAGTGTTGGATTTTAACTTCTTCCTTATATAGCCTAACATTATATTAATAACTAATAGAGGGAAAGGAAAAGAGATATAATTATTTATAAGTATAGGGTATTAATGCTATTTAAAATAAACCTAAGTCTTTCAAGGACAAAAGACCTAAGGGAAGGGTATTATATTATAATTAGGCTATATAAGGCGACCTAATAGAGTATAATAGCACTAACTAGAGAAGGATCGTTTAGAGAAACCAATAATCTACTAAAGATCATTAAAGAAAGCAAACAATCTATAAAGGCTAGGATAGATTATAAGGAACAATTAACAATCTATATAATCTAAGAAAGGACTAGGAAGATAGGAAATTATATATAGTTACTCGTTCTAATAGACTCTAGGAGTTTACTAGTGATAGTAATTACAATTATAGTACTCCTAATAGCATTATATTATTATAAGAGATAACTCTATTATTATAAACCCTTTAGCTTTACCGAACTCCTTAGATGCCTTATATATATACTTCCTACTTGATAACCTTTATCTAAACCCTTTTAGAAGAAGTCTAAGTTAGGTTTGTTATACTTATTTAGATCTCTAACTACCTTCTTCCTCTTTAATAGCTAAGCTACCTCTAACTATACCTTTAGAGCTTCGTTTTCCTATTATAACTAGGCTAGTTAAAAGTCTTTCCGGTCGAATGCTTTTTTAACCTTCCTAAATAAGAGCCTATATATAGAGAGGTACTAAGTCTTGGTAGCTAGATTGGTTAGCTGACTATGTAAGTCTAACTTCCTCTGTAGTGTACTGAAAATTGGGTTAGTAGCTCCTTTTAATGGCTAGGAGTGTTAAATAGGTTCCGGAGTCTGTATAGAAGCTAGCTATTAGCTAGTATTAACTATATTATTGGAGTTTTCTAATAGAAGTCTACTTATCAGGGGTTTAGCTATATTAACTAGCTATAACCTAGATGCCCTCTATCCTGCTTTGATATTCTAGGATATAATAGCCTCCTTCCGAGCCCTTATAATACATTTGATTATCAATTACTTGCCTATTGCTGATGACTCGGCCTAGGAAGTTATATTATTAAGGAGCTTCTAGTAGGTATATTTCAGGGGGGAGAAGATTGATAAATCTAATGGTTAGAGGACGTAAGAGGTATATAGTAGTAAAAAGAGTAACTAGATATTGTTCTTATAATATAGCTATATAAAATCGTTAGTTAAATGACTATCGTGGCCGTCTAGAATTAGAAGCTGTTGCTAGGAACTGTCCTCTAGCTAGGTATAAGGAATGAGGACTTCTTGGAGCCATTCGACTATAATAGTTCGGTTGGTCTAGCCTGTTTCTATTACCGTGAACTTCTAGTCCTTCAAATCCGTCTTGTTATAGACTGATGATAATTAACAGCCAATCGTAGTTTGCTAGTGTTGCATCAATCAGTTAGCCCACAGCAAGTGTAAAAAAAAACTAAAAAAAAAAAAAAAAAAACTTATGTAAGCGAATCGTGGCTTAGAATCGTTGCCGTCATATCTAGCCTGCCGAATAATTAATCATTTAAGCGGTAAGTTTCCCCTGCCAAACGGCTGACGCGTCCCGATTTATTTTAAGCAATGGCTTGTATAACTCTCCTATTATCAGATCTCTCATAGCAACAATACAGCAAGGGTGATATGGCTGTGAAGGTTCGGTTAACGCTCATGGCATAATTAATTAACACGAGAGTAGCTTGCAGTCCCAAGGGAATGCACGAGATCCATGAGTTTGTGTCGGATGTCTTGGGCGGCTGCAGAACTGTGAAACTGCAAAAGCGAGGGCGCAATTGCTACTTCTAGCAATTGAACCTAAGTTGGTATTCGGGCAAGAACCGTTGGGTTTGGGTAGCGGCTGAGGCGAGCTCCGAGACACAATGTAATCGGGCGGCCTTGGTGCACCAAGCTCCTTCCACGGCCCTTGCCAGTGCCGAGAGACAGCCGGGGTTAGGGTTACCAATGCTAATCCCAAGTCGTGGAGGACCAAGCACATAATTAGAAGGAATGTTCTTCATCCTTCTTCAGGATGTTTTGAAGGGGGAGGCATGGGGCATCTTTCGACGGCATTGTTGATCATGGCAAGTCGAGTGCACCATGGCTAGTTACCTACCTAATTAATTATACTTGAAAAAAGAAGAATGTGTTTCGGGGAGAGAACCCCGCTAGATAATAGTGAACCCCTTCCACGCACAGGCTGATACAACGGTGGTGCGCGAGTGGCATCCCCGTCAATATGAGGAAGGCATTTCGACTATCAAGCCCGATTCCAAGCCTCCACTGCGAAGCCATTGTAGAAGAAAGCTTGTGATCGATGAGCTCCTTGTGCATCGCCGGCAGACTGTCTTGTCTTTACAAGAGCTAATTCTGCCGTCGATTTAGAGTCGCCTAGTTATCCTTGCCGCGGGTACTGTACGCTAATTAATCACGCCAGGAGAAGGGACATATTCTCGTTATGCTGGCGGTATGTTTTTTTTTTCTTTGGCAAACGCATAGCTTCCATTCAATCCGGCTGAATGAGTGGGGGTTAATATACTCTCCCCCAACCAGTGCCATGGAACTTGAGGCTTCTCTGAGTAAGTATTTAATTAATAATGGCAGGCTCCGATTGTATGAGGTGGTAAGAGGCTGCGAGACAGGAGGGACGATGGTTGCTGGCTTGACTGATTCAGCGGTTGTGGTTTCCGGTTTCCTGATCCTCTTACGTTGGGAGTGCTCTGTGGAATGGAGATACATATGGACAGTAATCAATACGGATTACCTTATACTGTGGCAGGATTGAGAGGACCACGCTAATGCGAGGCTCTTACCCGCATGTGGATTGCCAGTGCTGTTTCGCCGTGTTATTCATTGGTCTCGGGTCATGGCGTGACATCCGAGGTGATGACAAATGCAGTAATATCCGAACTCACCACCCTGTCACCCGCCCTCTCGTTGAAGATGATTTCTAATTCGGCGATGCGTGGAATGCCTTAATTAGGTCTGATGTCAGGATACCATGACTAGTGGACTAAAGTGTACATAACGGCCCGGAGTATCGATATGAACTCCCCATATTAATCGTACAGGATCACAAATCGACCTTATTCCAGCATAATAAAACATCGCCAAAACCCCAAACACGCATACGCGCAACACAGAAGACACCCCCCCCCCCACACACTCTCTCACTCTCTCACTTGGATCTAGAAACAGAGACAACCATGGTCTATCGCATTCGCGTCGCCATCATCGGCCTCTCCTCCAGCGCAAAGACGGCCTGGGCCTCGCGCGCCCACCTGCCCTACTTGTTCTCGTCCCGGGGGCGGTCCAAGTACGAGGTGGTGGCGCTGCTCAACTCGACGGCCGAGGCGGCGCGCGCGGCGGCGGCGGCGTACGGACTGCCGCTCGAGACGACGCGCACGTACGGCGACCCTGCCGAGCTGGCGGCCGACGACGGGGTCGACCTGGTCGTGTGCACGACGCGCGTCGACAAGCACTACGCCACCGTCCTCGACAGCGTCCGCCGGGGCAAGGACGTCTTCGTCGAGTGGCCGCTGGCACAGGACGGGCGGCACGCGCGCGAGCTGGCCGACGAGGCCGGCAAGGCGGGTATTAGGACCATCGTCGGGCTACAGGGCGTCAAGGCGCCCGTCGTGGCCAAACTGCGGGAAGTCCTGGAGGGCGGGAGGATCGGCAAGGTGCTGAGCTCCGAGCTCAGGGTGTTTGGCGGCTTGAACGACCGGCACGGGGTCCCCCAGAGCCTCTCGTACTTTACCCAGCTGGAGGTCGGGGGGAATGTCTATACCATTGGGTTCGCGCATAGTGAGTTAATTATCGCGTGATTGCGACTCGGAGGGGATGAGGGAAGCATCCCTGATTAACGCGACGCAGTTTTTGATATGGTTTTGGCCGTCCTTGGCGAGCTCGCCTCGGCTAAGGGCGACTTCCACCTGCAGCGGCCGGAGGTTGAGCTCCTTGACGGAGCTGGCAATGCCGTGGGGACCGCCCAGTCCACCGTTCCCGACCTGATTCTGCTCTCCGGGAAGTGGAACGAGTCCCACATCACCCAACGCAACGCCACGCTGCACTACCGCTTCCGCCGCGGCCAGCCGTTCCCCGGGGACCCCGTGCTGTCATGGACCATTGCCGGTGAGAAAGGAGAGATCAAAGTGACCTCCCCGAAGCATACGTTCATCCAAGCTGGTGATGAGTCCGTGCCGTCCTTCTTTGAGCTCCACGACTATGAGACGAATGCCGTGGACAAGGTTGAGTGGCAGTGGGCCGATTGGCAGCAGGAGCTACCGTTCCCGGCAAGGGGCATCGGGGCGTTGTACGAAGCCTTCGCCGAGGTCAAGGCCGGTGGGGCCCAGGAAAGCTACGCGACGTTCGACATTGCCGCGAGGCGACATGAGCTACTAGACAGCCTGCTGTCGGAGTGGAAGGCTTAGGTTCGGGTTGGTTTGATCGCGTGCAGGTCGGTCGGTCCCCTTTTCGTTTGGACTTCTTAGCAACCGGGTTTGATCAGTCTCAGCGTTTGGCGTAATCTGATAATAAGATGCACCCCGGGTCGATATCGGGGTCCTATTTCTTAACTCTATGACGCCGCCGACTCTGAGCGACCGGCCGTATTGCTCTTGGACGCGGCATTCCCCTTGGTTCGAGATCCGAAGAAACTCCTTCCCCTGCTCTGCTTCTTTGCGACGGGCTCCTGTCCTCTCAACGTCTGCAGGTCGATAAAACACTGGGGGAACACTCCCGTCTTCCCCTTGCTGTTCGTGCCTGACCAGCACCAGTAGTCTGCATAGAGGCACTGGACGTTCGTGATGACCTCCCCTTTACCAAATGATAGCCATGGCGCTCCTGCAGTCTCTGGTGGCTGCCACTTCCATCTCGCCGTCACGCTCATGCCGCTCTCCCCACCAGCCGGTATCTCTGTCTCCTGCGGGGGCCGCAACTCGATGGCCTTTGCCGGGAATGCTCCGAAATCGCCGTCGTGTCTCCCGAGGCAATACTTCCCTCCCCATTTTTCTGGGAAGATGACTCCCAGGATGCGGGCGCCCTCCATGAATTCGAGCATGTCCGCCTCGTATCTCGGCGGTTTGTCTAGCTTCCCCCTTCCGGGACGACGGTAGTGATCTCTTACCGCGATTGCCGTCGGCAGCTTGGCCACGTTCTCCGGCATCGGCACTGGGATCG
Source organism: Thermothelomyces heterothallicus (assembly GCF_042370625.1). NCBI lineage: Eukaryota > Fungi > Ascomycota > Sordariomycetes > Sordariales > Chaetomiaceae > Thermothelomyces > Thermothelomyces heterothallicus. The sequence goes on along the minus strand of NW_027192592.1, from coordinate 308,793 downwards.
GGGTCTCGGGAAGGTGTAGGTCGAATTCCAGCGGCGCGGAGTCCGGCAATTTGCCGTAGCACACTGAGACACCGGCTATGCAGGCGAGCGGTTGGGGGTGGCGCGCGAGGTGGCGCAGGAGGTCGTCCGGCGACCGGAAGACGGTGGCGTCTCCTTCTCTGGTGCAGGCGCCCGCCTGCACGCACCAGAGGCAGGCGTAGTGCGTTTCCCCGCTGCTTCTTTGCCGGAGGTGGGATTTGAAGAGGAGCCGCAGGCGGTAACGGGCCCCGGACTCGGAGGTGCGGACCGCTTCGGCTGAGGGACAGGTCAGAGACAAAGGATGGAGGAGAAAGACGCGGCGACAAACGGACTTACGCTTATTTCCCTTGTCGAGCTCAATGTCGTCTAAACTGTGAGCGTATCCGCAGTCACCGCACGCCCCGACCATGGTTACTTCGTACCGAAAGGGGACTGTGATGCCGTCAGATGCCCTCAGCATGTCACCCGCACCGGCTCCCGTAGCAGTAACGCCATGGTCATACTCAGAAGTGAGCTTTATGCTCCCCCAGTGCCCATCCTTCCTAAACCTGGTGGCACCCCTGCAAAGCCCCTTCAATTTGTAATATGTGCTATCTTCGCGTATTGTGCAGTCAGGGGCCCGGGGAGTTGCCGGCCGCGACTTGCGCCAGTCACTGTTGTAGCCAGATTCCCTCAACATATCGTCGAATCCAATCCTACCGGATTCTGCGCTGCTGCTGCTCGATACAAGAGGCGGCACCGAGGCTCTTGATTCATCCATGATGGCAGACTCCGGTCCATTGGTTTCCTCCTCAAGGACCACAGAGTCTAGGCTGGCCAGTACGGCCGACGAGGATATACTGGCGGTTGACATGACGGACCTGCTGGTTTCGGTGATGCCTGGGCTGGGAGGAGAGTCGAAAGTCCTCCTGCGTTCCGATGTAACGGATGTGAGGCTGCCAAGTTGTAATTCTTCCGGGTCCGCCGTGGGAGAAGCGGGAGGTGTGAAGGAGTCGTGTGGGTTTGTCTGGCAAGGCGAACAGGCATCGGCATGTTGGCTTGACTGAGACCGGTGTGCTGCCATTGCCTTGGCGGACATCTCGTTTGACGAAGACGACAAACGCCGGGTGACTCCCGGACGCTGCCGCGCAGGCTCGCTCAGTTCAAGAGATGGATGCCCCGCACCCCTATGGGTTGTGTTCGCTTTTGACGGAGCTCTTGGGCGGGTGGAGTGGGCGGATGGCGGACGAGATCCGGGACCAGCCCGCGTCTCTGGCCGAGGTGGTAGGGGGGGTAGAGGAGGGAACCCGCCTGGCGGCAATGCAGGCGCTGTGGTCTCCAGCTGGAGCCGATTTGCAGTTTCAACAACATCGAGGGCGAGCGCCCTGGTTGCTGCGCGGAGGGCAACATATCTTGCCTGATCAATTTCCTCTAACTGGGTAGAACCATGAAAATTCCGGAGGAGATCCTCAAGATGCAAACGCTTTTTCTCAATGGAGGCTAGGACGAGGAATTGAAGTCAGTAAAGAGCGAGCCGGATCGAGTAGTGACAAACTCCAGACGTCTTACATTGCCGCACGATCGCGTCCCGAACGCCATCGTCGTACTTGCTCGCCTGGTCCTGCCAGACACTTTGCACCTTGTTCAGTGCGCGCTGGCCTTCTCGAAGCAGGGCGTGTGCGGCGCTGGCGATGGGATCGGCATGGCCCGCGGACCCGGGGGCCTGGAGAGGGACAAGGGTGGTGGTGCTGGCCACAGCGTTCTTCCCGATCGAGACCACGTCCCGCAGGGGCCGGATGAGAAGGTCTTCATCTCCTGCCATTACCGGGACGCTGTTGAATAGAGCCGACCGTGACAATTCGATTGCGTCAACGTAGTCGAGCGAAAAGGGGACGAACAAGACAGAAAGAAACGCGTCTAATTTACCCGTGACACGTTGGAGGACAGTGGAGGACTAATTAGAGAATCGAAGGTTTTGTGGAAGACTGCGTTGGATCCATCAAGTTCCGTTGTTCCGTTGGAGTTGGCAACCCTCGCTTCCTGGAAGCCAAGGTAAGTGAATACTGTACATACATACATACCAAGCCTGATCCAGGCCACTGGAACTTGAACGCTGCATCGCGTGGGACATGTATGGACTGTCCAGGGTGTCTTGTGTGCGCAATAGTGGTGTAGTATCATACGAGCCGAAATTCTGAACCCTGTGCTAGCGGTGCGCTGCGACACGCGCCTGCGTTGCACTTCCAAGGTCCAAGAAGCGCGGTGGAGAGGGCCACCGATAAATCAGATGCCAGACAAAGTACGGATCCGTAGTGTAGTGCGTGTGTGGAGTCACTCGCGGGAAGGTGGGGGTTTCTCGGTTGATAAATCGAAGGCGAATCAAAGATGGTGGTTCTGAGGCGCCAAGGGTCCGATTCAGCATCGTGCTCGTTTGCGCATCGCTCATTCGCTGCAAACTCTTCGGTCCAAGCCGGAGATTGCGCGCTTGCGATGTGCCTGCCTTATCCGTAGTACCATGGATCCGTGGAATTGAATCTTGCATCGAACTTGCCCGCCAAAACAGAGAGTAAAGATGCTGAATCAACACCAACTCCAGTCAAACTATTATTGCTAAGTACGTGTAGTAATGTCACCAGAAGGTATAGAAATACGATTTTCCAACATATATTCCTGAGCCCGCATCACTTGTTTACCATTGTTCCAGAGGATCAAAACCATGAGCCACCAACTCGAGCACAGCTCGGGTTCGAGCTGCGCAATCGGAGAACACATCGGACTTCGAACTGCTTTTGCCCAAGTCGGCACGCCAATGGTGTGCATCTGCCATCACCCCGGCTTCGATATCCGCCCCAGTGCATTGGGCCAACAAGGTGTGACAAGGCCAGTTTTAGGGTTGCGCAGGATATTCGAGGCCAAGACCACGTGCACGAACGTCTGGCTCCCAAAGAGCAACCAACCAACCAACCCCCCCCCCCTGCTGCTCTGACATTGACCGAGGGTTTCAGGCCACAGACTGCCAGTGAATTGCTGTCGAAATAGCTCAGAATCTGCGAGTCAGGGTCGCCGGGATCCGTTGAACCACTGGTTACCAAACCGAGACCAACCTCCCGTCCGAGGGAAGGAACTCGGTCATCAAGATAACGCTACCACCGCACAACATGCGGCGCATGCGCGAGCTCCCGCGGTACATCGGGTGTGGCCCGTTCGCATTCGGACTGCAGCCAAGTTCAACATACCGCTGTACATACGCTCAAACCTGACGCCGCTTGGTTTTCTTGGGATCACCCGGCGCGGCAAAGCGCCAAATCATCAGCAGGCGGCAGAGGTGCATGTACTGCGTATGTGCGGATTGCATATGTAATTAAGGTACATACTTACACTTGTAACCCCCACCTGCCGCAGGGCTGACAAGGGGTTCTAGAATGACTCTCGACCCATCGCTGCCGCTTGTCTTCCCATTAGGGGACCGTGGGTTCCCTTACCGAAGCGATCTTTGGGTTAAGTGACCTCCTCACCCGCCCAGGGGCCACGTTGAGCGCCCAAACCCCACACGTGTGTGTGGGAGGGCCCGATGGGCACGTAGCATATGTATGTATATCGCACGCGGCACCCCACATTGACTTTCAGATCCTTGAACCCGTCGTCTGCTCAGGCGTCCCTCTTCACGACCTTGACGCCGTTCTTGCTTCAACATGGGACCGTTTGGCAACCTTGGGGAGAGTCTCCGGTCTTTCACCCCACAGGAGCGCCGCAACATTGCCCTGTACATCGCGGGGATTATGGTGTACAAGTTCGGTCTTGAAGCGTTCAACGGGTCGGTCATAGCACTTGCCACCAACAGATACGATCACGAAGCAGCCGTCAACGGAACGCCTAGTCGAACTTTTGAGCGAGTCGGTCTGCTCACTGGGCTAAATCAGGCCTGTCAATGTATCGGTTCCATTCTAATTGGACCCTTGGTACAGGCTGCCCCCCTCCCCCCCCCCCCCCAAACCCAAAAAAAAAAAAAAAAAACAAAAAAACAAAAAAAAAGACATCAGGAGACATTACTCTAACAAGCTCGACTCAGGTGAAAAGATACCCTACTAAGAATGTGCTCGCCTGTGCCATCGTTATCTTTGGAGCCTGCTCGGCTCTGTTACTCATTATCGACGCGGCGACCGGAGGTACCTTCATGCCTGCAGCTTCTCGCACCAACCAGCACGACCATGGCCACTACGGAAAGTCAGGATAACCATATCATAATCTAGAGGGAGCAGGTTGGCCGCTAACGACCCTTTAGTTACAACACAGACGTAATGATACCGGTGTACTGCGTGTGCGGCATCGTGTACGGCATGGTGGAGCTCATCCGCCGGGTCATCCCTCGCGATATTGTTGGGGGAAACATCCAGAAGCTGAAGAGGCTGGATTCCATGGTTCATATATTCTACGAGGTATCCGGTACGGCTGGGGCATTTACGACAGGGCTGGTCATCATCCCCCAGCTCGGCAACAACATGGCCTTTATCGTCACGCCCGCCTGCTTCCTCATCAGCGCCGTTGCCTGGGTTTTCATCAGCGATCTGGGCTTCCGCCGCCGGACCGCAGGCATGCAAGCAATCGAAAGGCCGTCCTACTTCAAGGCCGCCCTCAGCGGCCTCTACCTCTTTGTCGAGTCGATCTGGGTCGGCGCCAAGATCCTCTTCACCTCGCGCAAGTTCGTCTGGCTCGTGCCGGGCTACTCGGTCGCGCTCTACGCCCACCGGTTCCTGGAAAACAACGTGGCCCCGCAGATAGCCCAGCGATACATGGGCAACTCGGCCTGGGCGCAGATCATCGTCGGCGGCTCGAACCTGGGCGAGCTGATCGGCGCGTTCTCGGTCTTCCTCTTCACCAACGCCGTGCAAACGCCCATGCCCTGGCTGCGCCTGGACGCGCTGATGCTGCTGATCGTCTGGTACATACCGTTCTGGCGGCCCCCGCCGGGCCGCGTCGGCCAGGCATGGATCGCCGCCGCCACGTTCGCGCCCATCTCGTACGGCTGGGCCTCGGGCGACGTGTCGCTCGCCGCCTACATCCAGGCGTCCCTGGCCCGCATCGAGTCGCAGAACAAGAACGTGTCGGCCCTCGGCGCCGTCATGGCGTTCCTCTACTCCTTCTACATCACCACCTACGCCGTCGCGGGGACCCTCCTGGGGAGATACCTCGACGGCGTGTACAACAGCACGGGCGGCAGCGGCGGCGGCGGCGAGGTCCGCACCGGCCTGCTCTTCACCGCGGGCGTGCAGATGACGGTCATCTCGGCGCTCGTGTTGGCGTCCACGTTTGTGCCCAAGGGCGCGTTCGCGTTCAACCCCAAGATGATCTCGGACGAGTCGCTCGAGGACGAGCACATCGAGATCGAGGAGCAGCGGCCGGGCCCGGGCCCGGCCGAGGAGTACAATCTAAAGGACGGATTCAAGAACGCGGGGAGTTATTGCAGTAGCGAGGATGGATCGGAGTCGAGGGTGGTTAAGAAGATCAGCGAGATATTGTAGCGGGTGTATGTCTTGGTGGTTGGGTGGTCCCTCCTGAGTAAAGCGTGTATGTATGTACATATCATTAGTTGATGATACACGCCCTTGGCGTCTGGGTTTGGGAGGGATATTGTAGACGTACGGGTTCTTCAATTTTGGGAAACCAGTTTACCATGTCTAACCGGGAAAGCCGTTCGAAAAGCTGCCAATGGTTAATTTAGGTAGCCGGGAGTCGTGTCTGTGTTGGTTTTCAAAAGAAGGCGGCGTGTAATCAAGAATCTCTGGGGTCCAGGATATCCCCCAAGAAACGCAGGGGGCATAACAAACACCCCAGAGTGAACCCCTTCTTTCCGCAAGCCCTACTCCTGACGTCGACCTATGTCTAAGTATCTCGCTGCTCACAGCGTCGCCAACGCGGATTGTCTCATCCATCCCTCACAATCAGCTCTCCACGCTCCTGGCTTTTGGTATTGGCCGCCCCGCTCAGGGTACCGGGACTACAGCGCCGGCGCTGTCCTCAGCTGGTTACGGACATCCTGGTCGAGGGGGGAGGGTCCGTCATGGACGTAGTGGTAATTAGACAGGGCGCGTGCTTATGTTCTTGCCCGAAACGAGATGGCGGTAATTAATAAACGTTGTACGAGATGCCGTGGGCACCGCCAGACGGATCGACGCGGAGGAACACACGACTGAGCGGTTAGGCGTGCACCACGCGGACGCAGATGTCGCAGTTAACCCGCCCTGGCTAATGGTATGCCACATGGTTGGTGTTGATTTTGTAACAGAGGACGCCAACCGATGATGAGTACTTGTCGTGCGGCGTGATATCGTGGGAGCGTCGGCAGGAACACCCAGACCAGGTCTTCCAGACCAGATCCAGGCCAGATCTAGGCCAGATCCAGGAGAAACACCGCATTCTCTCTCTCTCTCTCTCTCTCTCTCTGTTGTTGATGGCTCCTCGAGTGCAAGATAATTAAACAGCAACAATGCCGAACATAGTGTTCAAACAGATAGGCGTGATTTAAAGAGAAAAGAAAGAAAGAGAGGGGGAAGAGATAAAAAAAATGGAGAGTAGTTAGCGGTAGGAAGAGGAGTCATCTCTTGCTGCCGAGGAGCAAACCTCAATTCCAAGTAACTCTTGCGGGTGTGCGGCTACGGAAACCCTGCTCAGGATTCCTGGATACACCCTTGCAGTTCCCCATACTATTGTGCTTTTCCTGGGCAAACGTATTTCCGGCATGAAACGGATCCCTTTCCCCATCGACCGCCGTCCGTGCTGTCACCCGATGGTTTCTGCGAGCGATGTCAGATTTGTTAGGTAAGGTATGTAATTTCAACCGAAAACGATGCCAATGTTGGTCACATCCTCATCTAAGAAACCCCGGAAGTATAATTGCGGAATCTTATCAATCCGTGAAAGTGTAACTTCGAGATGGTTGTGATGTCGTGGGTACCTTGAATTAATTACAGAAAGCAGTTCCTACGGGTTCACGCTCCACTTCATAATTAGTGAGCGAACCCGTCGTCTAGACGTCTACCCGAGGTTTTAAGTTTAATGTCTACGACTCGCCCCAGCAGTCATGCCATCTCATAAACCCCTTTTTCTGGATTGCTCGGCATGGCGTCAGGAAAGGCTGCCCGTGTTACGGCGGTGCTGGGAGTCATAAAGGGGTTCTAATTATAGAAGATAATTCGTGTATTACCTACGCCGGTTTGTTAGACGGTTCAAGGACTTCAAGCCAGCAAATAACATGCCCTCCGGAAATGTATCTCAAAGATACTCATGGACAGAATGGGCGTTGCTAAACGGGAACAATCAGAATTGTGGGTCAAAGTGTAATCCGTATCATTGTGTCTGCCGAGAAAACGGTCCTTGTCCTGTAGCAAATCGGAATGCCAGGACACGATCTCCGACTAGGATTGAAGAGGCATGCTAAGAAGTCTTGGATACACCAAGCTTCTCGGCCCGCGTAACCCCACCTTTGAGGCTGCAAGTTAGTTAATATCCCCTGCCAAGCTCATCGCCCTCATCGCAGGGCGGAGAAGGAAAAAAAGGCTAATGAAAAGAAGTGAAAAAAGTGATGTCAGCGAGAAGGCGGGGGCAACAGAGAGAAACGGGAAGGTAGAAAAAAACGACTGTTGAACCCATCATGTTGGCTAGGAAATCCAGCTAGTACTCCGTATAATTACTGCCGGTATCCGACTGGCGAAGGACCCCGTCTCCTTTCGGGTGCATTGCCCACCAATGGAGGGACAGCAGCGCATTGGGCTCCCGAAGTCCGGCCGATAGTACGAGAGAGGCGCATTCCCGGGGTGGTGTGGCGAAGGGCTGACCTTGATAGAAAGCATCGCGCAAGGGGGAGAACGAGTTCGAACTGCTGCTTTTGCTTGGAGCGCTTAAAGATTGATGCTTACGGAGTAATCTCTAATTAGCACTTTCCCCAATCCTCCACATCCGACCCCAGCTTAGCGTATGTAGAGTACATACATACAAGGACATTCTTACGCGCGTAGTTACAGGTGCAGGTGCTGTGCGTACACTACGCCAAACGAGGTTGGGTTGTCCGTTCGGCGTGTCGACAACATCCACGGCACAGAATTCCCTGCTTCGTCCGCGATCACTTGACTCTTTACCGAAGCTAAATAGCGAGAATTGCTGAGATTGTTGGCAGACTGGAGGTGACAAACCACCAGGATGTTGCTCCCCGCACGAAAGCACGCGGCGAGGTTGGGAAGGTGAAAAGACGAAGCTGACCACCTTCTCGTGCCCCGGTGCCCAGTGGTCCCGCTTGGGCTGCAACGTTGCCTTGTACATACACTATGTTCCGCCGAACTGTGCAGGCCGCTTCCCACTTCCTTCCTGCCGCTTTCTCCGGACCTTCCTCACTTAGCGTGTGGGGTAATTCTTCCCCAGATCCCCGCCCTTCCCCTCAGTGGAGTGCAAAACACCAAGGAGATCCTCCAACACGGTTTACTACTGAGCCCAAGCGTGTCGCAGGCAGTCTTGTAAGTACGTATGTCCACACAATACTTGGAACAATCATTGATGTGCACAACGAGCAGCAGCAGCAAAATGTCCCGTGGATGTTCTCGCTCCATGTTCATAATACTTGTAGCTTCCACAGCTTATAGCGTCACCTTTGCCTTGTTCGGGTGTGCACGTCGCAGGGCTCCAATGCCCGTTAATTCCGGCCCCTTTACCCTGTCACGCACCATGCGAGACAACGAGTGGGTGCCAATCAGACGCGGCTCGGTGCTATCTAACCCCTGAGGCGAATAACATAGTGTAGCGTTCGGCCTGGGTTTCCCCCGTTGCGTACCCCACGCCTTGCAAGTATGGATAACATACGTACGACAAACATGCTGTGCTGCGGACCGTACAATAATTCCCATGCTTGTTATTTGGACCCCCCTCCCCCGGCGGTTGTCTCCTTGGTCTTTCAATCGGGCCGTCAAATGGTACGTACGATCGACAGGCGAGCTCGAGGTCGGCAGTAAAACCCCCATCAATACTCGCCTCACCCTTCCGCTTCTTCTCTTCATTTCTTTTTTTCTTTTTTTTTTCCCCTTTCCCGTCCTCGTCCCTTTCCATACCTACGTGCCTTATCTAAGTCTTCGTAGATACGCTATTCATCATTGAGGCAAACACCAGCCAAGATGAGCAGTAGCCCGACCGACGACACCAAACCGCGCAGCGATGGCTTCGAGGTCGCTGCCGAGGCGGGCCATACCTTCACCCTGGACGAAAAAGCGAAGGTGGCCGACTACAAAGCCGATGCCGTCGCGGCAGAGAATGCGGAGCACAACATGACCGTCTTGGAGGCCGTTCGGGCGTACCCGATGGCCTCCTTCTGGGCGTTTGTCATGTCCTTCACCATCGTACGCGCCCTCTTGCCTTCTCCCGGCTCTTTTCCCCATCATTCGTATCGTCATCCATCGTGGGATGGGAACCGGGTGGAGTGAAGCACAGCTGATGCAGGTGTGGCAGATTATGGAGTCGTACGACGTCTTCCTCATCGGCAACTTTGTCGCCCTCCCTGCGTTTATACGAAAATACGGCGAGTACAGCGCGGAGAAGAACGTGACCGTCATCGTGCCCCATTGGCAGTCTGCGCTCCAGGTGTCGGGGCAGCTCGGCGCGCTGATCGGCGTCTTCGTGGCCGGGCCCCTGACCAGCCGCATCGGCTACCGCTGGGCGACCATCACCGGGCTCATGCTGCTCAACGCCTTCATCTTCACCTTTTACTTTGCCGAGTCCATGCCCGTCATCTTTTTGGCCCAGCTCCTCGAGGGCGTCCCGTGGGGCATCTTCATCGCCAACGCGCCCGCCTACTGCAGCGAGATCGTGCCCATCAAGCTGCGGGCCCCCGTCACCCAGATGCTGCAGATGTTCTGGGCCGTCGGCAGCATTATCGTGGGTGCCGTCACCTACGTGTACAATCAAATCGAGCACGAGCGGGCCTACAAGTAGGTTAATTACTCCGCGAACAGCACGCTTCCTGCCGTGACATCCATCAGTTGAAAGAAGGAAAAAGAGGCAAGGAAAAAGAGGCAAGACAAGAGAAGGAGAGAAGAATTCCGGGACTGACAATAATATAATTAATCACAGAATCCCTATCGCACTCCAATGGATGTTCCCCACCCCGCTCGCCATCCTCATGTTCATCGCACCCGAGTCGCCTTGGTGGCTGGTCCGGAAGGGCCGCCTCGAGGAGGCCGCCAAGTCGGTCGAGCGGCTCGGCCGGCGGTCCAGGCTGAACTCGGGCGAGACGGTCGCCATGATGCGCCGCGTCGTCGATCTCGAAAAGTCCGAGGGCGAGCCCAGCTTCTGGGAGCTCTTTCGGGGCACCGACACCTACCGCACCCTCATTGTCTGCGGCGCCTACGCCTCGCAGAACCTGACCGGCAATCTGATTGCCAACCAGGCCGTCTATTTCTTTGAGCGTGAGTTTTATTCCTTTTCTTTTTTTTTGGGGGGGGGGGTGGGTATGACGGGGGGGAAGCAATAATAAGAATAAGAAAACAGAAAGAAGAAGATGGAGGATGATTGCTGACGCAGAGACGTGCCCGCGCAGAGGCCGGCGTGTCCACAAATACGGCTTTCGCCCTCGGCCTCATCACCTCGGCCCTGCAGATGGTCTTCGTCATGCTGTCGTGGATCCTGACCACCTACTTCGGGCGGCGGAGCATCTACCTGTGGGGTACCTTCGTCAACGTCGTCCTGCTCCTCGCCCTCGGCATCGCCGGCTCCATCGGCGACCCCAAGGCGACCTCCGCCTCTCTGGCCCAGGCCTCCCTCGGCCTCATCATCTCGGTCCTCTTCACCTTCGGGGCCGCCCCGGCCTCCTGGGTCATCATCGGCGAGACCTCGTCCATCCGCCTCCGGCCCCTCACCACCGGCATCGGCCGCGCCTCTTACTACGTCGTCGAGATCCCCTGCATCTTCCTCGGAAGCTACATGCTCAACCCGACAGTACGACTATCCCTTTTCTCCCTCTTCTTTTATGTTTCCTCATTATTTTTATCCCTCCCTCCCTCCTTTCTTCTTTCCTTCTCTTGGTTTTCCTTCCTTACTGACACAGGTAATCACAGGGCGGAAACCTCGGTGGAAAGTGCGGCTACGTCTGGGCTGGGACCGGGCTGTTCTGCTTGATCGTAGCCTTCTTCTACTTGCCCGAGATGAAGGGCCGCTCGTACCGTGAGATCGACATCTTGTTCAGGCGCAAGGTCCCGGCTCGCAAGTGGAAGAAGACGGTGGTGGATGCCGAGGATGACGAGTAGTTAGACAGGGTTCCCTTCTCTTCGTTACTACTTATGCAAAGGAGCAGGTAGATATAAACCTGGGATGCGCACGTGCGTTCTGGTTGAGAGTGCTGATGCGCTTGCCAATGTACTGCCGTGTTGTTCTTCATGTCCCGTACGTACATACCTGGGCTCTGGATCACTGTCCCCAACGCCGAACATGTCAAGAGTAGTGGATTAAAACCGGAAAACGATCTATTGAGAGGCAGGGCAACTTATGGTACCATAGGACAAGCCTATTAACAATTTGTGGTCATGCTCGATACCGATATGCCTTGTCACAGTGGTAATGGCTCCTCGTTCTCGTACGGGTCCAAGGGTCGGTACCGAGTTCTCGAACAGACTGCCGGTGTATATATTGCTATTTACCTGTCAGCAAGCCTAACGTCAAAGGACAAAAAAGTGTATATACATCAGATAAGTCAACTATTTATGAAGGTTAATTAAGACTTAAGCCTATTTTGTGTTGTTTACAACGAAGCTAGCTAAGGTACTCTAGCTTTGCTTCTGGTTAGTTTATAGGGTAAGTAACAAAGCGATTATCCCCGAGACTATGTAGTTTACCGACATTACTAATATAGGTACGTTCTGTAGATCATGATGTGTCTCGTAATACGACCTGAGTTTTTGTCTCTACTCTTTCTTCAGTTTTTCTTGTTTTTCTTTTTTTTTTGGAAAGGAACATGTTAAAAGACAAGACCGACCGGGAAGGGGATTAAAGATACCTCTAAAACAGCGATTTGATAATTGAGGAACCAGAACATGGGGTTATGTTCAAGACATTTCTGTCGACATTCTTCATCTCATCACTCTCTCGCCCATCAATTCCTAACTCATAAATCAACGATGGCACGGGTTTCAAGCTTCTTGGCATCTAATTATCAGATGCCGTAGAGAGGGCGGAAGTCATGATCTGCGAAGCTCCATCGCACACTAACAAGGCAAGAAGACGGTGGAGACGCCCCAGACGATGGTTTAATCAGGTTTCGTAAAAGGGACCTAAACGGGCAGTTTCATGAGAGCCACGGTGCCCTCATGTTGCCCGTCTCAAATCTCGACAGACTCTGGCATGCGATAACCTGGTTTACTCGGGAGAGAAACAAACTCGGCACGCCCAATAGTTACCTGTCCTTTCGGAGATTTTTAGTAGAGTTGCAAGTAACCAATACGGGCGGGGTATGATTTGATAGCAGCACCTCTCGTTGGCGTTGAACATGGGAAAATTTCCTCTAATTCTCCAGGGTCTGCTTCACCGGAAACGGAGTGCTCTCCTCCTTCAAGCTAAATGAGCAAACTCCGCCGGCCGAGCACAGCCCGCTGAGATTCTCGCCGACCCTGAAACTCGCCGTCCCCGCTAACGTCTGGCCGTCCTTGTCCAGCTCGAAGCGCAGCTTGAAGTTGGTGGTCGGCGAGGCCTCGCCGTCGTCCGCCTCGAGCATCGCAAACCTCCATCGTCCGCCCGGCACCTCGGAGCAGGCGTTGACCGTACCGTAGGGCGGCTCCTCGAACGTCGAGGTGGCGGCGCAGAAGGCCGTAACTGGGGTCTGGTCGTTGGGATCCGAGATGGTGGCGTTGATGACGCTGTGGGGCGAGCTGCCCGGTCGGTCTGGGGGGCTGAAGGTCGTGAGCTCCGAGATGAGCCACAGCTCGAGGGCCAAAGTCGCTGTCGCGAGAGCGGCGAAGCTCAATAAGTACGTTATTAGGCCGCCGGAGGCGTGCATTCTTCTCGAATATATCGGAACGGCTGTTTATGCTCCTGAGCGTGGGCAGTGGTGATGTTGATGAGAAAGAGTTCCTCACGTAATTAGGTTCCCTGGGGTAACAATGCTCCTAATAAATACAATGTCGGGATGCTTGCCAATGGCTGGTTACACACTAATTATTGGTACCCTGTCAACCAGATAACCCGAGTAGCCTGAGTGAATGTCGTGTTTGGCGTTCTTGGCCTCGCGCCGATTCCAATAATTAATAGGAATTGCACGAGCATCCAGAATGCCCCTTTCCAGCCAGGAGTTCCGCGGCTAAAACGCAGTGCAACACATCGGATAGGTAGCGTTCTTCCGTCCGTTTCTCATATAGCCAAGGTTGTAATTTGGTTTCTAGGCTTGTGCTTTTGGATTTCTGACTGTGTAGCATTGAAAAGCTGCTGGATCGTAATAATAAGGTAGATCTAACATGTCGGCTGCTGTAACCCCCCCTTTCGGGGTTATGTACAGAAAGTAATCCGTAGATGAGATTTGAGAGCACAAGTCATTGCTTAATTAAATACCTAGATATACTAAGGCCAGGGCGACTCGTCACATCCCGGCTAGAGCGTGCGTCATGTCCCGTCTTCAAGGACGATGTGATGCTTTGTTAGGTAGCACTGCAGGTGACTTGTCTGTACCAGTATGTATCCTACTTAAATGCCTGCAGGAAGAGAAGAAGTTCCAGCGAACTAATTAGTCCACGCCGTCGGGTGCACTAAGAGGGGGCGATCAACAAGTTAGCTCGGGATCAATTGCCAGGTAATCGCCAAACAGTTCGCCATTTTCATCTTCTTGCGGCCAAAAAGAAGTAAGTGCAGGTAGGTGGCGGCGGCGGAGTGTAATAATTAATAATACATCCTAACAAACCAAACCCTCCAAGAAACATGTTGTTTGGACTGTGTTAGATCCAAGCTCATTGCAGCTGCCAGTAAAGACAGGAAACACTCTTGGCAGAAAAAAAGGAAAAGAAAAAGCAGCGTAAGCTGGAGTGAACTTCTGTTCGAAAACTTTTCGCTGGGTGATGTAGTACAATCATCAACATTAACCATTACTCGGTGACCACGTGTTGATTTGGGTACCTTACTTATCAGAGTCGACGACGATCACTTCAAGTGAGCTCATTTCTTTACCCAATGGGGAAACTGGGGTAGTGAGGGCAAGCAACCTGCAGGATCTTCAGGTAAGACATTACGGTTGGCTTTGAAGACGGCCGAGTATGTCATGGTCTTGGAGTGCAGCTGCCTCAAAAGATCCCAACTCGGCTTAGCGACCTCTCACCCGGCCTATTAAATATTACACAGCTTGGTCCAGCCATGTATGAATTTAGTTCAACGCCATTAGGTTGATGAGGAACATATCGGCTTTTAATATTGCCCACGTTGAGCACGCAGATGCTACTAATTCTAGGGTATGGGAAGTATTATTAGGAGCACTGAGAAGCAGATAATAAGTAATTATGCATTCTAGGCTCACGTTCGGATGCTTTTTATTATAGGGCATCTGACTCTGAACGCCGAGTCTATTAGTTGGTAGGGAACACGGATTACCACCCTTATCTTCCACTACACCAGGCCCTAATGGGTGTGGTGGGGTCGAATAAGTGGTTGGTATTGGTTACGGATCTGCACTGCAGCTGATCGCATTCGTGGGCAAAAGAGCAGCCCCTTCGTTATGACTGAGCCCGTTTCCTTGTTTCACATCCGTACTACGGGTACTTCCGCGGAGTTAAAGCAGCAATGTAATACAGGGAACCATGAGCGTATTGTGAAGCGGCCCTGGACGAAGGGAGGGTGGGGAGAGTGAGGGGGGAGGGGGAGGGATTTGTTGACTGGCTCGGATTCACATTTGGCATTGTAGGTCCATTTTGAACTCTGGAAGCCCTTGGCAGTGTATCGTGACATTGGGCGAGAAGAGGGGATGCCTGCCCAACTGGACCAGTATCGTTAGGGCTCTGGCACTCGGCCCCCAACTGATCGGATGTTGCCCCTCTTCGTTCCTGGCATGGGGTCGCCTGATGTTGGGAGACAGAGACACTACAGACTGCGTCAACAGCAACAAAATGGACCATCTGCCCACCAACACGATGGCTTCGGATACACTGATGTTTTTATACTTTGATTTAGCATGACCGAGCAGAAGGGCGTATTAACGCGGTGCTTAGTTGCAGTGGCATGCAGTCTCCTTGTCGCTTGGGACCGATTTGTAATCGCTGTGGGAATAATATGGCTCCGAGTATTACATACGCCAAGGTGGCACTATGTGCCTGATTGGTTGTAGATGGGCATCAAAAATCCCGTCATACCCAACGTCGAATTCCTGTTTCTGGGCTCGGGCGAGAGCGAGGCGCAAGAGCGCCTTCCTCAGCATCCAGAATGCGGAACACTTCTCCGGCCCGCCTGCAGATCATGCGCGGGTGATCCTGCAGCGGATCTCTTCGCTCAAACGGGAAGTAGACGTGGCGGCTTGAAGCGATTGGTGGTGGAACCCAAACCCCACTAAGCTGAACCACTCCGTTCGAATGGATGAACCGATCAAGTGAGGAGATACGAAAAGTATACATGCCAAATCTGGGGAACCAACATTGTCGATGCCAGCACGTGGAGAGTATCCGTCATCTGCGCATGTCGGGCTTCTTTTCAGCTCACATGTCAGACTTGTCGTCGGTCTCGTCCGAGTTCTGAGCGGATATCACGGCGATGTATAAGAACGATGGCGACGGGTGTATTAATTCCCCGCCTGGCCCGAGGGCTCTCTACGCAGTTATTCGTCAGAAGATCAAAAATAACCGGGAAAAGCACATAATTATCAGTTATCCGTATCAATCATATACAAGCAACTATTCTCTCCTCCATCCACCATGACAGACGCATTCTTCTTCGGCAGCGACGGGAACACCATCCTAGAAGCGCTAGCCTTTGCAGACTTCACCTCCGTTCAGGCGAAGAGAGAAGGCATCAGGACCCTTCCGGTAAGTGATCCCGGGCGCTCCCACGACTCGATTAGATATATTAATGACTCCCGTGTAGCTCCCAGGCGTTCGTTGCCAAAAATGCGCCGAAAACGGGGAGGAGGTTTGGGTTGTCCCAGGCCTAATATGTGGGAAATGCGGCACTCCGGCCCCCAGTCAGGATCTCTCGGACTTTCCTGACCCCGACAGCGAGGAATAGCTTCAGTAAGGCCCACAAGGAAGACTGGGAATGCTCTGGCCCGGTGACTTGTGGGTTAGCCGAGTGTTGGGAGGAAGAACATGGATCAGATCAATCAGATGCGGAAATCAACGATCTTCGTATAATTATCTGCTATGGAGTTGATAGTGGTTGATTGAGGATGATGATGAAGAAGCTGACCAGGGCCACCCTGCAGGGAAGATGTGGTTGGCTGCAACCCTGGTGGGACCGGGAACCCTAGTGGGGCCCGGTCCACCCTGTCAATGATAAGCTTCATCATCATCATCACTCCGCGTTGTCCCCTGCTTATCACGAGTACCCTAACTACAGTACGGAGTAAGTCAACCCATAATTTAATTAATGCCAGCATCCGGGAACACCTCTCATCTCGAACAATTCTCCTTTAGTGACAGACCATCATAATAATCATATCTACAAATCCCAACATTGTTGTAATGTCCAGAGAAGAACAAGCCGCCTTCGTCGTCGCCGTAATTTTTGTTTTCCCCGTGTTATAGAGGGCATAGTTTCCATCCTCATCCGCTTTCGTTCAGCGCCTCATAGGTTTCTTTTCCGAACCAACCAAGGTCTTGTCCGCAGTATCTCGAGCCTGGCCGCGCCACGGGCAGTTCAGCATTGATGTTGGCCCCTGCCTCGACAAGCAGCCGCACGACGGCTCCGTGGCCCGCCTCGGCTGCCCAGTGGAGCGGGGTCCGGCCGTACGCGTCCCTGATGTCGACCCTCGCGCCGTGTTCCAGCAGCAGTCTGGCGCACTCGGGGCTGGCATGAGCCGCGAGATGCAGCGCCGAGACCGGGTGCTTCGGCGCCTTCTCCTTCTCCGCCTTCTCCCCTTTCCTCGTCTCCTCCCGCGACCCCCCCCCCCCGCCCCTGCCCCTTGCCCTGCCCCTGCCCCTGTCCCTGAGGCTCCTCAGTCCCCGCTCCAGGCCGAACCCCCCGCCCGCCGTGTCCAGGTCCGGCCCGGCGGCGTCGAACACGGCGTTGGCGTCTGCCCCGCCCTCCCGCAGCAACACCTCGACACATTCGGGCCGGTCCGCGAGAACGGCGACGTGCAGCGCCGTCTGGCCCCGGCCCGTCAACAGGGGTGTCGTCGTCGTCGTCACCGCCGGTGCCGCCCCGGTTCCGCTCCCACTACTCCCGCCGCTTCCGCTGCCGATCCCCCGGGCCGACGGCAGCCGCCGGTCCGCGCGGGCGCCGCTGCCGAGCAGGAACCGCACCACCTCGGTCGCGCCGGCCGCGCACGCCATGCTCAGCACCGTCTCGCCGGCGCCCGTGACGCGGTCGACGCGGGCGGCCTCGACGTCGGCGCCGCACGCCTCCACCAGGAACCGCACCATCTCCCGCTGCGCCCGGGGGCGGCGGCGACGACGACGAGGACGCAGGGGCCCCGCTCCCGCCGCCGCAGCAGCAGCTCCCGGGAGGGAAGCGGAGGCGCCGGCGCCGGCGCCGGCGCCGAAGGGCGACCGCACCGCGGCCATCAGTGGCGTCGTCCCGTGGTGGTTGCGCGCGTTGACGTCCACCCCCGCCGTCCGCGGGCGGCCCGCGCCCCCCGTGTTGGTGCTGCTGCCCTCCTCCGTGATGGGCAGCAGGTAGCGGGCGACCTTGTCGATGTCGAGGTCGGCGCAGCCGATGGTCAGGTCGGCCTGCAGCGGGAGCGAGATGTTCCCCGCGGGCCGGCCAGTCTTGGTAGGGGAGGGAGTATTAGTCGTAGGAGTGGTGGAGGTGGAGCGAGGGGAGGAGGAGGAGGAGGAGGATGGAGAGGAGGAGGGGAGAAGGCGGGTCAGGGCTGAGCGGAGGGAGTTTGAGACGCCGGGGCGGGAGCGTCTAAGGCGGTTGGAAGGCGACGGCTTGGTCGAGTCCGTCGTCGATGATGATGACGATGATGACGATGGTGCCTCTGAGGATGCTATTGTTGGTGCGAGGATGGTCCTGGTGAGGGACGCGATCTTGGTGGCGAGGAGCTCGTCCTGGAGCTCTTCGTCTGCTTGAGCTTGGAGGCAGCGACATCCGATCCCGTGGATGTGGATGCCGGGCAGGGCGTTATTCGGGTTCAGAAGCTCGCGGCATTCGGGTTTTCGAAGCCGCCTAGGACGAACCGGAGCCCGGGGTGTCCACGAGATCCTGGTGGACGGCTCTTCCTGAATTGTCCAAGCTGTGAGGGCGGGAGCATCTCTCCAGGAATGTCGTCTAACAGAAAGAGTCGTGGTCTGGGCCATCCCTTAGTTTTTCTCTCTCACCCTTTTTCTTTCCTCCTTATTTATTAGTTTCCTTTTCTCTTTTGTGCTCCTCCCAGATTGTTCGGCGCCGTCGTTCATCACCCAGATTCTCTCCTCCCTCCCCTTCCCAGGTAGGATGCCCCTTTGCACTTAAATCCACCTGATTGTCTCCCGGACTGAACATAGCTCAGCCTGACTGTTACAGCACTTTTTTCTGTGGTCGAGGAAGCCCCGTCGTAAGCCACGCACCGGGCGCTTGGCATAGGCTCCCCATAGGGCTAGGACACGTCGCTTCGGGCCAAACAGCCGGTAGCTGAATGTACTAGTGTCCTGTTGAGACCCGCATAAGAGCCGCAGTTTGTGCGTTGGTGGAGGCCGTCTCAGCCTCAAAGGATCCGGATTGGGAATTCCGTGCGAGACTTTCCCCGCCACATGGCTCCCTCCAGTGATGCTCATTGTCGTCCTTCAGCCCAGGTGTGTTGGCGGGTCTGGTTGTATGTACATGTACATACAACATATACAGTACGGATTATTATGGACAGTCCGGTACCCGGGAGCTGTTAAGACTGGTCAGAGAACGATAAGGAGTAAAAGAGGACGAAGTAAATATTATATGAATCGAATTAACTGGCCCGGGTTTAGTCTCGATTATCCTCTCTCATATCCCAAATTTCTTCCCTGCCCCATCGACCATTATTTTTTCTTGGTGAGGTCGTTTTACGTCGTCGGTGTTTTCAACTTGGCGTAGTACAGGAAAAGGTTAATTACATTGTAGCTAAGCAATCTCCTGCGTCTCCGCATCTACTGTGGTAGGGAGCCAAAGTTTCACCCCCTGCCCAGGTACCGACCAGGGCTCTCTCGGAAAAACCTCTTGTGCCTCTACCACCAGTTTTTCCTGCCTGCGCCTGCCTGTCAGGCCCCCTGTTGATACCCAGACAGGGGGTCAAACTTACCCATCATACGTAGTAATTATCGCTGTGCTAGGCTTGCTCTATTAGCGCGCGTATAACTAGGACTTTTGTCCTGGCACATTCGCCGCTATTCTTAATATGGAAAAATTATTAGATCAACTGATCATCACAAGTTCTTGCGTCATTTGGCGCGCTGCCCGATCGGGGTGTCAACGACTCCATTTCAGAAAAAAAATTTCGTTCCTAAAAAAAAAAAGGAGGAAGGAAAGAATGAATATAGAACAGTCGATTACTACTAGTACGCTATAAGAACACCATTTTGTTCTTTGTAGTCAAGGCGTAGTGTTCCTGCATCGAGTCTTGGGCGACGTAGGCACTTCTCCACGGAGCCAAAAGTGTCTGAAAACAAAACCGAGAATTGTGTTCTCGGCGGCTAGCTAATAGGGATCGCACCCTATCCACGGGGAATTTGGCTGGGTGTTGTATCGTTGGCTCAGTCAAGGCTTAGTTGCTTGCGGACCCTTTTTGTCTTAGAGTCAAATCATGACTTCAGAGACTCGGAACCTATCTCCTTTGGCGATTGATGAAGCAGGAGGTGAACTTTGGTGAACTCTGGTGTTGGCGCTGCAAGCTCCTGTAATTAGGTATTGTGGGAATGTGGTAATTAATACGGGGCCTAATTAATATCAACTTTACCTCTTGGTTCACGCTAACATGAACTCACTAATTATCTGCTGACCAGTCCGAAGAGGGATGTCTATCGACAGTATCTGACGGAGGAAATAACGCAACTCCGTGCCATGTCTGCTACGGGGCCGAAACGGAACTTGAACCGAAGCTGCGGCAACACTTCAAATGCTCATATCGTACATCTATAACTGTGCTGTTCTCACTTTCACCAATCCCGGTCCAATCCGACTAACTATCTAAGACACGGAAAACACGCTACGCGCTCGCTTGTCCAATGCTGCAGCTCAGGAAACTTCAAAACGCATCATTTCACGCAAGCATCACGGCTTCTCGAATGCTTCGCTCAGGTACCCGCAGCACTCTCGATACAGGTCTTCGCTGTACTCGGCTGGTTTCGTAGGGTCCGGCGACTTGTCCCAGGCATGAGCCACACCCTTGATCATCTTGTATCGAACGTCCTTGCTGATAGGGGGCTCTCGCAAGCGCTTGGCCAGCGCCTCGCCTTCCTGCATTAGCATGTCGTGCTCGCAGGTGAAGAAGATGACGGTTTGCGGAATGGCGGCCGCGAGGTGCTCGTCGGTGGCCATGCTCGGCGAGAGGTAGCACGAGTCGAGCGGCAGGTCTGGGGGGTGCAGGTAGCAGGCGTCGAAGAGGGAGGTAAGCGTCTCGGGAAGGTTTTGGTCTGGTCGGACCGACGCGGCGCGCTTGAGCGCGCGTGGTTCGGTGTAGTCGGTGATGGGGTACCACGTGGCCACGGCGCGGATGCGGTGGTCCGGCACTGGGGTGCCCGCCTGCCTGAGCGTCTCGAGGTGGTCTGCTAGACGGAGGGTCGATGTGATGGCGAGGTTGGCGCCGGCGGAGAAGCCCGAGGTGGCCAGCTTGGATGGGTCGATGAGCAGTTCGGGTCCGGAGCGGATCAAGTACAGCAGGGCGTCTGCGGCGTCCTCCACCGCCACGGGGAACGGGTGCTCGGGACTGAGCCGGTAGTTCACGCTGACAAACACGGCGTTGCACTCTTTCAGGACGAAACGGCCGAAGCGGGCATCATCCGTGGCACTGCCAATGGTGAAGCCGCCGCCGTGAAAATTGACCACGGCAGGAAACTTGGTGCCCGTCTTGGCCGCGGTCGCATACCCTTCGGGTGTGTAGAACTGCAAGGAAAACTCGCCTTCGGTCTTGGAGATTGTCGACCGGATGGTCTTGCTGAAGGAAGGGTTGGGCGGTCGCTCGGGAGCCAAAAAATGCAGCGTCATCCCGACATACTGAAGCGATCTCCACCACGCCGCCGAGGCACGCAGCAGCCATCGTGACGGAGCGCGGCCGACGGCGTCCCGGGC
The DNA here is from genome assembly GCF_042370625.1 of Thermothelomyces heterothallicus. Taxonomy (NCBI): domain Eukaryota; kingdom Fungi; phylum Ascomycota; class Sordariomycetes; order Sordariales; family Chaetomiaceae; genus Thermothelomyces; species Thermothelomyces heterothallicus. Next base: position 287,409 of record NW_027192592.1, on the reverse strand, counting down.
GGTCTTGAGCCGCCTTGCGCGGGCCGCGGCGGCACCCGCAGCACCTGACTGCTCTTCGGGGGAGGCGGGGGAGGCGGGGGAGGCGAGGTTGACGACGGGGATGCCGTCGACCGTAGGTCTCGCATTAGCCATCCTGCGACGAGGCCAGGGACAGCAAAAGCATCTTCTCTTGTCACGGTGATGGCAATTGGTATTAAAAACGGCTTTGTTGTTGGTGCGGGGCATCTCAAATCGCATCGGAGGATAACGTGTCGTCCAAATCTGCCAATGGGCTGAGACTCGGTCCTTTCAGTTGAAACGCGACTTAACATTGGTCGCGTATGGGAAGCTGATGTCATCCCCCTGGCGCAGCAAGGAATGCGCAGGTATGTACTGAGTACGTCCGTACATACGTACCTTACGGAGGCCAAACCCTCCTTACCGTGTAGAAGAAGCATGGCCAACTGCCCCGCGGGTCGATTATGCCGGTAGTGGGGTTTTGCAGTTTTGCATTTGGCTGGCAGTTGGATCACTTCGCCAAGACGCTGAACACAACAGTGTGCTGACGTCATGAGTATGACTTTGTCATCCCCGGGAGCAGCGGAAGCCCAACATCACAGAGTCATGACGCATGTCGTGCAAAAAGGAACAATCATGGCTAGACCTCGTTCGGCCCGTCCTGATATGGTAAAGTCCGAGGGGCAAAAGCCAACAAACACTGTGTGCCCCCCTGTCAATGCGTTCCGTCTCTATGGGACTCGGTACATGTGATGCGTTGAACCGGCCCGTTCGGTTCCAGCTATTTCTGGCAGTGTCGATCGGGCAATAAGGTCCGAGCATTCCGGGTACTCTGTTTTATAGTTATCCGGTCGAAATTCCAGATGCTTACTGTAACCTGCGTGTAGCTTACCTAAGTCAGCTTCGGCATCGTCGCGAGGTAAGAGAAGCCGGTTCCTTGTTTGTGCCATGAGGCAAGTGCCTTCGTAGTCCCTTCCCGGTCTTGCCATGGAAACCTGGCCTCCCTCCCAAACTTACCTGAAGTTGCACTTGAATTTATTCTCGTGTTTTCCTCGTCCTGACTCCGTCAAAGCCCAACACCTTATCCCCAACTCACCACACTGGCTTAGCTTCGCAACCGAGGCTTCCCGAGGTTGAAAGCGCACATACCCGCACATCTAGGAGCCGAAGCATCCGCGCCGTCGGTACGCGACATCGTCATAGCAACAGTACCTCATAGCCTTTCCGGGACCACGCCGCAGCCGTTGACCATGTCGCCGTGCGGGCTGAAGAAGCCCATTCTGGTGCTCAACCGGATGATCGCACATGCCTCGACTAAGAACCACATCACTAAACCACGCATTGGCAACATTGCCGCCCTCGACCGTGACACCCGCCACGAGAGGCAGGTGAGGAAGGCACAGGAACACCTCGCCAAGGAGGACGAGCGTAAATTCGAACGACGGTCCTTCCAACAGCGGCGACAACAGGAGGAGGAGCGAGCGCACCAGATCGACCCGCCTGAGATTGCAGCCCGGTACGGCACCAAGACAGGTGACGCGCTCATAAAGACCGAGTCGATCCAGAAGCTGGCCGCCGACCCCGCCAACGTTGGCAGGTCGGTCAGTTTCATCGCCCGCATCCACCATGTGCGCTGCATGAGCTCCAAGCTGGCCTTCATCATCTTCCGCGACCAGGTCGAGCTGATCCAAGGCGTCCTGGCATATCGAGAGGGCGAGATTTCAGAAAACTTTGTGCGCTGGGCCGAGCATCTGACTAGCGAAGGTCTTGTTCACGTTCAGGGAACCCTGAAGCGGCCGCCGGAGAAGATTAAGGGTTGCTCGATTCAGGACTTCGAGGTCGTGATTGATTCGATGCACTCCGTCGTACCAGTGCAGGAGCACCTTCCCGTCGACCCCTTCACGATGGACCGTGTCGAGGAAGACGCGGAGTCGCACCAGGCAGAGGCAATGGCGTCGACAAGAGTTCGCGTCTCTAACCGCATTGCTTACCTGCGGACACCGACCGCCCAGTCCATCTTCCGCATCAACTCTACCGTGTGCAGCATCTTCCGCTCTGTTCTAGAGGCCAACGGCTTCATCGAGATCCACACCCCCAAGCTGATGCCCGGAGCTACTGAGTCGGGCGCCGAGGTCTTCAGAGTTAACTACTTTGGGCGGACGGCATTTCTCGCCCAGAGCCCGCAGCTGTCCAAGCAAATGAGCATATCGGCCGACTTCGGCCGCGTGTTCGAAATCGGCCCCGTCTTCCGGGCCGAGGACAGCAATACTCACCGCCATCTGACCGAGTATACGGGCCTGGATTTGGAGATGGCCATCAACACCGACTATCACGAAGCCTTGCATTTGATCGATAATCTGATGAAGAGCATTTTCAAAGGGATATACACTCGCTGCCGAAGAGAGATCGACATCATCAAGACACGGTTCCCTCACGAGGACCTCGTCTGGTTGGAAGAGACGCCCATATTGACTTTCAAGGAGGCTATTGAGCTCTTGAACTCGTCGGGCTGGACCGACGACCACGGGCGCAAGGCATCCGAGACGGAGGATCTGAGCACGCGCGCCGAAATTCGAATCGGCGAGCTGGTCAAGGAGAAGTACAAGACGGACTACTACATCATCGACAAGTTCCCCGCGTCCGCCCGGCCTTTCTACACACACCTCGATGCCGAAGATCCCAGGTTTACCAACTCGTTCGATATCTTCCTCCGTGGGCAGGAAATCACGACGGGCGGCCAGCGTATCCACAAGCCTGACGTTTTGAAGGAGCGAATGAAGAAGGCCGGCGTCGAGCCACGTGATGTGGAAGAGTACCTACAAGGTTTCGAGTTTGGGGTGCTCCCACACGCCGGATGTGGAATCGGGCTGGAGAGGCTGCTGTACCTGCTGCTGAAATTGGGCGACATCCGCAACGCGTCACTCTTTCCCCGCGATACCAAGTCCCTGCAAGAGCACAAGAAGACCGCCGTGCAGTTGCCCCATCCCGAGGCGGACACCATCCGCTATGCTTACGACTATGAACATGGCCGCCCCAATCTCAAAATGCCGCCGGTGGAGAAGCTGATCGCCAACTACGGCGACGCTACCAACACTTCTTGGCTCGATGACCGCTACAAGGTCTGGCGGCATGAGGCCACAGGTGCTGCGATTGGGTACGCGGAGGAAAATGGTTACGCCCTCGTCATGGGCAATCCCCTTTGTGACCCGCACCAGTACCAGCCCGTGATTCGAGCCTTCCTCAAGCACATGCGGAAACACAAGGACCTCCGGCCCATCTGGCTTCTCGTTGGCCCGGAAGTGGAGGAGATTCTCGGCTCCAAGCTGGGCTGGCGAACCCTCAGCTGCGTGGCAGAGGAGCGTGTACCCATCGAGTCGGCCAAGAAGGTGGCCAAAAAGGAGCGCCAGGCCGAGGACGCCGGCGTAACGATCCACGAGCAGCCCATGGACGAGCCCATGTCGCAAGAGTTCCGAGACCGCTGCGACAAGAAGATCGAGGAGTGGAAGGCCAACCGCAAGGGCAGCAAGCAGGTGCACATCACCGAAGTCCGCCCCTGGGTCGACATGGAACACCGCCGGTACCTCTGGGCCGAGACCAAGGAAGGCGAGATTGCCGCTCTGTGCGTGCTCCACCGACTGTCGCCAGCCAACGGCTACCAGATCAAGTTTGCGCTCGACTTCCCCGGCTCGCCCAGTGGCACCATTGAGGCGCTCATCTCGGCCGCTATCCAGGCGCTTGCCAAGTCCGGGGTCCGGAACGTCACCTTCGGCACGGGCGCCCTTCCGGAGATGGTGACGGGCGGCAACCTCGACGGAATTAGGGCGCGCATCTTGTCCAAGACGTACAAGACGATCGCGCAGCAGCTGAAGCTCGTGCAGAAGAGCGAGTTCCGGGAGAAGTTTGGGACCACCAACGATTTGGTCTATATCTGCTACCCATTCATGGGACTTGGTGTGAGCGGCGCCCGGACGCTAATCAAGTTCTTCGAGGATGAGATGTAGTTCCGAAGCTGGGACTTGCTGGCAAATTGCCGCGAATTCCTCCTCCCCTGCGTGCCTCGCTTCATCAGTGTTTGGAGCAGCGGGGCTTGTCATTGGTTATGTTACAATGCTTGCTTGGCTGGGTTCGAATTATCTATTTCGTTGTTTATAATCCCGTCGATACCCTCACTCGTTCTTGTTGCTCTCTTTAATGATTTCGGTTATGACGTGTCTGGGAATGATGAATAGAGGAGCCGCTTGGTTGTGGCAACGGGCTTGTCAAGCTCAACACCGGAATCAACACCAACACAAGCATTGACGCATGATTTGGCTGCTAATACAAGTAGATAGATAATGAGGTAGATGCATTTATGTGCGTATGTGCGCGATACCCGGGGAGGAGTGGTCTGTTTCAATTTTAATTTATCGTCTATTTACAGACACAGCGCGATACAAACGATATCCACGCCCGCTTGTGCCCCTCAATTGGGAGGCACAGATTCTGCGATGTTCGTCTCGGTACCCCGTATCAGGCACGAGACTATATAATTTACGATACATCAAAATGTCGTGTGTGGTTGTAGGTGTAATTATGGCCGGACTTGGGGCGAAGACACAGGCTCGAGCTCTATTTTTCATACGGTATTACATCGCCCGGCTCAAAGAATTCTCCATCAACGAGATGTCCACGCTGGATATTTAGGCCCGGATGGACAACTGTGCCCGCGTGGACGACGCAAAGCGCTAATTACCATGTTGGGCGAAGACAACACCAACTCGAAAGGCGCAGGCATGAGGTTCGTTACGACGTGGATGGATCGCCAGCTTGACTGGGTACTCGGGGAACGCGAGAAGCAACTGCTTCTTGTAAGCGGCGCCACAGACAAAACTGACGAGCTCGGGCAGCCGAACCGGGCGGACGGTGTGTCAGCTATGCAGCCGTCATGACCAGGGCAGGTAGGAAGCCGATTCGTGTTAGGTCGGCATGCAACTGGACCGACCGCACCATTTCCCCTAGCCGTTCCGATTTGCTCTAAGTATTCCTGCTGGCCGATATTGCGAGAAATTGTTTTGCACCCCCTCACGTGGTGGGCCAGTTGGAACAATACCAGTGAGTGACGCCACGGCTAATAATTAATTAATGATAATATAGAACGAATGACGGAGAAATTCGGGCTTCTGTCCTCCTGACTGGCCAGTGCCTGCTCTGCGGACAAATCATATTTTTCTTTTTTGGATCTCTGCAAGCTACTAAACTGCACAGTTACCTTGTTCATCGAGGCCTTTCTCACGGAACAATCGATACGCCAAGCGCACAAACTATGAACCTGCTCGTTCAGCCTATTCAGGGGTCGGCTCGACTCCCAAGTTTATCGGCAATTGGCAGAGTCAGCACAGGTAATTAGAGAATAAATAGAAAAACGAAAGGAACCAACCCGATAAGCTAAGTGCCTAGGTATAATGATAAACCTCCCATCAAAGGGGATACGTATGGTATTCAGCAGCTCCGGATGGCCCCTTACGCCGACATCAACATGGCTCGGCTCCGCACCCTTCTTGTTGCCACGATGCTCACTCTTCTCCAGCAGTCCGGCCTGGCATATCTCCGGATGAACCATGCATCAAAAGTATTTGTGGGCGGCCGCGGGGTCGATGGGGAGTACGACTACATCGTCGTTGGAGGCGGCACGGCCGGTCTTACCGTGGCTGACCGGCTGACCGAGGATGGCAAAACGACGGTGCTCGTGGTGGAATATGGCCAGCTGAGTAATTCTCCGGTTCCCAGGCGCCCTCCATGTACTCTGCCTCCTTTTGTGCGTGCTGTCGTTGACCTCCCCTGTGTACCCCAAGGCAACTCCTCGGCCATCTCGACCGTTCAAGGAGGCTTCATGGGCATGACGGACCCGACTCTGCTGTTCAACATCCAGTCGGTGCCCCAGACCAACCTCGCAAACCGGACGGTTGCGGTCCTGGCCGGAAAGGTGATCGGCGGGTCCAGCGCGGTCAATGCCATGATGACGATCCGGGGCACGGCAGAGGACTACACGCGGTGGGGGAGCTTCTTCGGCGAGGACTCGCACTGGAACTGGGAAGGGCTGCTGCCGTACTTCAAGAGGGCGCTGAACTTTGTCCCGCCCGACGCCGCGGTCACGGACTCGGCCGGCATCACGTACGACACCAGCTTCTGGGGGAACACGTCGGGCGTGTACGCCGGCTGGCCGTCATTCCAGTACCCCGGCACGGCGGCGCAGATGGAGGCCTTCGAGGGCATTCCCGGGGTCGCGTTCGCGAGGGACAGCGGGTCCGGCCGGCCGGGCGTGTACTGGTATCCGACCTTCATGGACCCCTGGCGGGTGGAGCGGTCGTACGCGAGGACGGGCCACCACGACAGGGCCGCCGACCGCACCAACTATCACCTCGCGACGGGCTCCAGGGTGACCAGGGTCGCGCTGGAGGGGACCACGGCCGCGGGAGTCGCGTTCGTCCCCGTCGTCGAAGAAGACGGCGCAGGTTCCGGTAAGAAGGGCAGCCGGGAAACACGAGTCAGCGCGAGGAAGGAGGTCATCGTGGCGGCCGGCGGCATCCACAGCCCCCAGGTGCTCCAGCTGAGCGGCATCGGGCCGCGCAAGCTCCTCGAGTCGGCGGGCATCCGCACGGTCGTCGACCTGCCCGGCGTGGGGCAGAACTTTCAGGACCACGCCATGATCCAGGCGGCCTTCGGGTACGAGAACTTCACGATCCACCCGGCCCCCGAGGACGTCTTCCTGGACCGCAACTTCTCGAGATGGGTGGACGAGGTCTGGGCCGAGAACCGCACGGGTCCCAACTCGATCGCCACGGGCAACGCGGCCGCGTGGCTCCCCTTCGCCGTCGTGTCCCCGCGGGCGGCCAACCTGTCGGCCGCCCTGGCGGCCCAGAACCACAGCCTGGCCCTGGCCCCCGGCACGGACAGGACGGTGGCGGCCGGGTACCGGGCCCAGATGGCGTCGCTGGCGCGGGCGCTGCGCAGCAACGGCACGGCCTTCTACAACCTCGTCCTCACCGGCGGCTCGACCAGCGGCCTCCTGGTCGACCTGCACCCGCTGAGCCGGGGCACCGTCGCCGTCGACCCGCGCGACCCGTCCGGGGCGGAGCCGCTGGTCGACTACCGCGCCCTGTCGAACCCGCTCGACGCCGCCGTCATGGCCGACCTGATCCGCTTCACGCGCCGCTACCACCTCGACAACCCGCGCACGCGGCCCTGGCGCGCCGCCGAGCTCGCCCCGGGCCCGGACGTCCAGACGGACGACCAGTTCGCCGCCTACCTGGCCCGCTCGCTCGCCCCGACCGTGTACCACCCGGCGGGGACCTGCGCCATGCTGCCCAGGCACCTCGGCGGCGTCGTCGACCAGGAGCTGCGCGTCTACGGCGTCGATCGCCTCCGTGTCGTCGACGCCAGCATCTTCCCCACCCTCCCCGGCGCCAATACCTGCCAGACCGTCTACGCGGTCGCCGAAAAGGTGACTTTTTTTTGTTGTTGTTGTTTCCCCTTTCCCTTCTTGTCCCTTCTTTTGTTTGCTTCAGCTTCCCCCGACCCAACCCCCCCCCCCCGGGGAGGTTTCCTCCTATTATCCCTCGTTCGGCATCAAAGAAACTGACGATATATTAATTAGGCGGCCGACCTGATCCGGTACGGACCTCCGAAGACGAACAAGGAGGAGAAGAGGCAGGGCAGATTGCCTTAATTACAAGCGCTCCAAGGAATCGCGCTTTCTCACCTGGGCTCGCCTCCCCTGGGCTTGATGGATTTTTTTTTCATTTAGGACAATAACCATACAAGTCAGCGGCTGGTTGCCATCCTGGCCCAAAACGCAATCTGATTCTTGTACATGCATAATTACATCCCTTGTTGTCTACCGACTCGTGTGCGGTTCAATGTCTCTTTCTTAGTGCCGTCCAAGTGGTCATTCGCCGTGTTCCCTGTCGTTTCCCTTGTTCTCTGTTTCCTCCATTTTCATAGATACACTGCGTAATTAATTAGTCCACTGTCGAAGTTCAGCGTGGCCCGGACTTTGCTTTTGGCAGTCTCCTTAATAAAGCTGAGTGAAGGGTTGGTTTCCTTCTTTTCTTTCTTTTTTTATTCTTTTTTTCGCATAGACATCTTGTAGAGTCGATTCCTAGCTTTCCTTAGTCACCTGGACCAGTCATTCTTGCCACGGTGAATATTCAGTCAATAGCCATTTGTCTCTATGATTTCTACTATTAATTATTCTTCTGTGTTGATATTGATATGGCGGGTGGGTGTCAACTGCGAGGTCCGTATTGTCATCTCTCCTACTTCGATTTCTTTCTTCCTGCCTTTCTTTCTTTCCATTGCTTTTTGTTCATTTTGTGGGGGGGGTATTATTAGGATTGTGCGTCGAAGCCAAGACTGCATTTCAGGTAGTTGGCTACCTTCCCGCCTCCCAAGTGTAATTAATACTGTGTATTTGGATGTTGGCTGCATGGATGCCTGATCACGACTGCGGCCGCCTGCCCTCGGAAGAGGAAGCACGGGGCAAGTGGCAAGTAACTACGAGAGTGAAGCATCAAGCCTTCTTCCTCTTCGGCGCCTATGCAAGGTTCTTCCTTTCATCACCCAACTTTGTATAAGGTATGCCGGGAAAACATTCAACCTATCATGGCGCCACCCACAACGGTTTTCGAAAGTTGTATATAGGAACACCGATAGGTGAGAAGGTAATATGTGTTCTCAGTACTCGCAGTTGGTTAATTACCTACGGAGAGCGTAATTCTCGGCTCTATCGCGCCATTCTCTGTCCCCAATCCCACATTTTCCCGCGATTTTCCCCCTTGTTTCGTTTGCAACGGCTCGCTCTGGCAATTAGGGGTTTGATCGTTGTCATGTCTCATTCTCATCACTACTTGTGCTTCACCGTCTTTAATTATGCTTTCTTCCGGTCTCATCTAGGTACCCTCAGGTTAAAAAAAAAGATTCATTAGGGATACGACTACTTTGAACCTTGCATATATTCCTCCTGATCGGGTGCAACATCAACACACACATCAGGCCTTCAATTCTCCTCTCTCCCGTTCCCCTCCTCTCCTCACGGTCTTTCCCTGACTGCTCGAGGAGTCCATTCAGGTACGTGCATATTGTGCTTGGCATTGGCATGGTTAATTATGTCACGAGAGGGAAAGGAGGGCGTTGTGTTTATTGGGGGGGAGGAGAGGGAGGAGGCGGCCGGAAGCATTCATCAAGGACGGCACGGGCCGATCAATCAAGCCAGCTCGCACTCAATCAGACTCTCGACGCCGTTCTGCTTATCGGTGCTCCAGATCTTGACGATCTTGAGGCCGGCGCCCTCGAGGAGGCGGCGCCAGTCTTCCTCGGTGCGCTCGCGGGAGCTCAGCAAGGCCATGACCATGAGGTCGAGGGCGGTGGCCTGCCAGTCGGCGTTGGTGCCGGGGATCACGTTCTCGTTGATGAGCAGGCGGCTGTAGCCCGGACGCATGGCGGCGGCGACGCGGTTGAGGATGCTGGTGCAGACCTCGTCGGGCCAGTCGTGCAGGACGCTGTGCATGTAGTAGGCGCGGGCGCCGACGATGGGTTGCTCGGTGTGGAAGTCGTACGCCATGGGCTCGATGCGGGGGTCGAGGTCGTGCACCTGGTCGATGACGACCTTGAGGTCCTGCAGCACCAGCCGGCCCGGCGCGTCCGGGTGCTTGCGCCGGAACTCGCCCAGGTCGTGGCCGAGGCCGCCGCCGATGTCGACCAGCAGCACCGACTCGGCTCCCTCGTCCAGGCCCGTCACCAGCCGCTCCTTCACCGGGTAGAAGTCCGGGTCCATCCAGGACGGTCGGCCCTGCCGGTAGCCGCCCATGTGGTGGTTGAACTGTTTCCCGTACGGCTGGTTCGACTGCAGCCACTCAAAGAAGTTGAGCTTGGTCTGGTAGGCCTTCTGGTACGGGCCGTTCGCCACGTCGTTGGGCGTCTGCCATTGGTGCTCCGCAAGCCATTTCGGTGTCTCGATGAGAGCAGGGTAGCAACCGCCAAGACTGGATTGGCGGGGGGAAACCAGGAGAGAAGGAGAAGAGCAAAAGGTCAGTCTGAGTGGACTCGGTGAATTCGGAGCCTGGACGGGACGACTGGGGGCAAAGGAGGGAACAGAGCAGCGAATCCGAGCCCCCACTTTGTTTTCCCCTTTTCTCTGTTCTTCGAAGGAAGTGTGGGGGGCCGGGACCGGGAGGGAAGGGGGGGGAGGTGGTGGGGGGAGGGGGGGAAGGGGTTTGGGGCGGTGGTGAGAGGTATACACTAACAACACACTTACATGCATGGGTATCCATCCCCAATGATGGGGATTGTCAAAGACTTGGTAAAGTTGGTCGCCTTGTACTCGTCGGGTCCAACCTCAGTGATGTAACCCATCGCTGCAACGTGCCGTAGCAGCCGGCCTGGATTTCCAAAGCCGTTATTAGTCACGGGTTATCCCACCCAAGGTTTGAGAAAAGGCGAGAGCGCGCGAGATAGCGGGTGACGGGTACCTATGGGTGTATGTACGTACACAGTAGAGGAGGGTGGATGCCGAGCTTGGCAGCAAGGCCCTCAGCCTTCTTGGGGCCGGCCCCGTCTTCGATCAGGAGGTGAAAGAGCCCAGTGTTGACGCCGATGGTCAGCGCCAGGAGGCAGGCTGGCTGCACGGTGAACCCAACACATAATTAGCATCCGGCGAGACTGGTTCGCACGTCTCCGTGATCATCATGATGGTTATTGTGGTGCTGATGGGGTGCAGTGAGCGCGATAAGGAGCGCAGAGCTTACATACCTGAGCCCAGAGGTGCTTGATCATGGTTTCTCTAGGGGTCTCGAGGGCGCGGACCAGGTCACGGGCCTTCTCGAGCAGCTGCAGTCGAGCGGCGCTGTCGTCAAAATTCAGAGCCTGGCCGGCCGCTGCGATCTCCTGGATCAGACCCGGCACTCTCTCCGGAGCGTTGGGGTTCAGGGCGACAGAGATGTCGACCGCGGGCGCGGCCGGTTTGCCGTTCGCATGCCCGTTGTCGCTTGGTGCCATGTTGATCGTCGGAATCCTGGTTAAGGTTGAGTAAGACGGTTCGCGCTCTTGTCCTGTCGAGAGAGGACGGCGAGATGGAGCTGAAACAAGAATGTATAATACAGGAACTCTCGAGAACAGGACTTAGGGGGTGGGCAAGGGGACTTCTCGGGCTATCCCGGCTTTCGAGGCAAGAACATAAAAGACGGGCTCGGAAAAGCAGCAAAGCAAAGGCAACTGGAGCATCCTCCCCTGGGCCCTGGTAGTTTATGTCATGTTTCCCCCCGAGCCCCCTGAGCTCCCGACCCGAGCCCGAGTTCCCTGTAACCGTGATGCCGGCCCTGCATTAACACGTTGGTGATATGCCGAGTTTGGTGCTTCGCGTACACTACGGAGTCCAATAGTGTGACACAGGTGCCCGAGGATCGGCACTCCTCGTTAATTATAGTATGCCAAATATTACATACACAGTAGTGTTCTGTGGTACGGGTACAGTTGGTATGCGATGGACTGACCATGGCACAATCAAATACTTGGCACATACTAACTAGATACTACCCTCCAACAAGGCCTCGCATTGTGTTTAAGTGCGGAGATTAGTGCTAGGTTGGCATTAGCGTCACGGCACGATAGCCGGCATGGTGTTGGCAGTACATAAGGCACTTACACGTACTGTGCGCGTATATCGTAGCTATCTACCGACACTACATCCTCGTACGTATTTACACTATGCTATATACATACATATATTGATTGCGAACTCCTTACCAAGTACGTCCGTCTTTTGGGTCGTGCTTTGGTTGGGACCTTTCTCCCACACGCTCTTGACCGAGGACCCGAGACCGCGGACTGTGGCGTTCTGTCGTGGAATATGCGCCATTTCTGGGGGGCCACGGCAACGCGGGAGGGCATGGGGCATCCAATAAGTTGAGGGTGGCTTCTTTCAGCCGCCCGTTCGGAACTCGGAATCGCACGAAGGACGACATTTGCAAAGCAAGAAATAAAATAGCAACAAGGACCGTTGGAGAGTTCCGCATGCCCGATCTCATGGTTGCCATTACATTACGAAGCACACTATACCAGAGGTTGGTGGCATGAGGAGAAAGAAAGAGCACACACACTCCGGACCATACGCACAGTACCAGAGTAATCCTGCAGGGACGGGATACGCAGTACACTACATACTGTGGTAATAAATGCGCAAAGTCCCACCGATCTGACATTACCTTGGAATACACTACCCACCAAAGAGAAGCGCCTTTCCTGTGCTCCGCGTCCAAACTTTCCCAATGTATGTAAGTACATACATAGTACATAGATACAATCTCCCCTGTCCCTTGACCATGCAACGGCTCCTCATACGATTCGTTCAGACATACACTACGGAGTAACACCAACATAACACCATGAAGACAAGGGGAATATAGTGTATCTACACTACGAAAGCCGCTAAGCGAGGCGGGGCTGCCCAGCAATCTGTTGGACATTTCAGAAAATGGCCCCCAAAATGAGTCCAGCGCAGAGAACATGGAATTGGGAAGGGAAATTTCCCGGGTATGTCTACTATGTATGTCACGACTGCAATCGCAACACTACGGATTGCAACTCTACGCTACCTAAAGGGTGAGAAATTTTAACAGAACGCAATATGCATATGCGTGTATGCTGCAAGTATGTACCACCGGAGCACACACACACGCACACCACGTTCGTGGTTCGATTGGATACTGAAGGGCCCTCTCTTGTCTCCATGGACCATCCTACTAGTATGGAAGGCCAGACTTCCTCGCGTGCGCGGAGGGCCTCAGCAGAGGACGAGGGGGAGGTTGGGACCCCCTCTTTTTGCTGCCGAACATGCAACCGGCGACCCCTCGTCGAGGTGCCTGGGCCCCGGGGGGGGGGGGGGGGGGGGAAGTGGGAGGGGGAGGGGGAGAGAGGCGAAAAGAACTGCAGCAATGCTCGTTCGCAGTCCGCGAACCATCCCCCGCATGGCGTTAACTGCTCACTTGCTGAGTAACTATGTACGGAATAATCCGTAGTTAATCCGTAGTCAAATAATGATCTTGGGGTTGCCGAATCATTGAAGAATCACTAGCGCGCTCGCCGTTGGTCCAACCCAGGGGCCTGGAAGCCTTCGCGACAAGCATCCCATGTTCCTGACACACCGAGAACCAAGCATTGGCCTATCGGCTTACAGCGCTGCGTACCCCGTCCCCGGCCGGAAACAAGCTCTGGTGCACGGGCAAGGGATCGTCCTCTTGGCGGAAGGGCTTCTTCGCTGCAGAGCACCGGACACTCCGCCAGTGAGCTCGTCGCGGAGGGAATTGATGTAGTGTACCCTCTGTGTACACAAGTAATCAAGTTAACTAGTGTATGTACGGATTACGGATCTCCGAGAATTATCCTTTAACGTACTTGGTAGCTCAGCAGTAGTGTAAATAGTGACTTTGAGGCGCATCGACCCCTGAATGGGCAAATTATCCCCTGACCGTTGAAGGCCAATCTTTTTGAAATCGAGTCATGGGCTATGTCAGATCACCCTCCGTGGAACCTTCGACTGTGGCATTCACTGTGCACTGTGTAGGAGGCACTCTCTTGTCTCGTCCACGGGCTGGCGGATATCTTGCTGTGTCCAACCCACACAACACACGCGGTACGATTCCTCCTCTTACGATCTCTCTCCATCCGCCATGTCGTGCTTCCCCGTCTTTCCACTCGTTTGATGCAGCGGCTCTGGCTTCGACAGGGTCGACTCAGCACCTCAGCACATGGTTTACGCCCTTTGCCCCGAGGCAATCGCAAAGGATTTGGGCTCCTCTCGCCGACGGGAACATCGGGAACATCGGTCTTTCGTGCGGTAGTTTGACTCCTTGTGGTGGTGGATCTGATCTCGAAATCCCACGACTCTCCCGAAATCGCCGACCTGCGGGACCGAAAAGAGATCTACAAGACAGTCGCAAGAACAAGAAGAATTAGGAAATAAGAGCCCGCAATCGCCATGGCCGCCGCTAGTCCTTCTGCGCCCGACATTGTCGACACCGACAAGGGGCCGACAATCCTGGCGACTACCATCGCCGTCACCGTCCTCAGCACGCTGTTCGTGGGAGCCCGGTTGTTCACCCGTATCTACCTCCTGGGCAAGATGCATCTGGACGACTACTTCATGATCGTGGCCATGGTATGTTGTTTTTTATGTCCCGGCGGCCGCCCCGTGCGGTAATGGTCTCGTGTCCCCCCTCGAGATAAGACAGAACAAATACGCTGACAACGCCGTTTTATGCTCCCCGACAGCTCTGCAGCTGGGCCACGGTAGCCATCACATCCAAGGCGGTCCAGAGCGGTAGCGGCCACCACGCCGCCCTCCTCACCGACGACCAGCTGGGAGGCGCCATCTTCTACACCATGGTCGCCTTTTGCCCGGGCATCTTGTCCTTCGGCCTGCCCAAGCTGGCCGTCGTGGCGCTGCTGACGCGCATGATGAACCCGTCCCGGCTGCACTCCATCTTCCTGTGGTTCCTGGCCATCTTCTGCCAGCTGAGCCTGATGGGCTGCGTCGGCATCCTCTTCGGGCAGTGCACTCCCACCCGATCCATGTGGGACTTCAGCGTCAAGGGGAAATGCATCAACCCCTGGATCCTGGTCAATTACTCCATCTACGCTGGCTGTGAGTTTGACCTCTCCCTCTCCTTCCTCTTGCACCACTCGCCTCGCAGGCAAAAACGTCACAAGCGACAACCTAATTTTTTTGCCATTGTATCCCCCAGTTGGCTGACCCGATCCCGCGCCCCAAAGCCTTCTCTGGATTTGTCGACTTGTACTTTGCCGTCTACCCCTCCATCGTCCTCCTCAAGCTCCAAATGAGCCTCAAGAAGAAGATCGCGCTCAGTTTTGCCCTGGGCATCGGTTCAGTGTAAGTTCTTTCCCCATATCTCCCCTTATTTGAGCGTCAAGCCGTCCCTTTGCGATCACCCTTACTGACCTCTCCCTACACTACAGGGCCGGCATCGTCGCCATTTACAAGTGCACGCGTCTTCCGGGTCTTGCTAGCCCCGACTTTGTCTGTAAGTGGAGACCACCAACTCCGGTCCCCAAGAGCCTATACCGTACGGGGCACTGAACCGGGTGCTCACGGCCGTTTTGTTTAAATAGACGATACTGCCGATCTCACCATCTGGACCGCGTAAGATATATCCCAATCCCCTCCCCCCCCTTTTTTTTTTCCTTGTTTAGTCTTTTTTGTTTTTCCCACTCCACCCTGTCGACGCCCGCAACATACTGACGTTCGGCCGTCGATAGCATCGAAGGCTCGACCATCATGATCGCCGCCTCGATCCCCATCCTGAAGCCCCTGGCAGACTACGTAGTCGGGCGGCGCACTTTCTCGTCGTCGAATTCGTACAACCGGTACGAGAAGCACCCGGGGTCGCGCAGCGGCCATATGGCATCGGACATGGAGCTCTCGTCCGGACGCGGGTTCCGCCGCGGCGGCGGGCCGAAGGATCCGATGGCCATCTCGCAGCTCGATACCGTCGTCGACTCGGGCAGCTGCGAGGAAGGGCGCAAGAGCGACGGGCACGACAGCCAGACCAACATTGTCTCCAGGGTGGACGACTACACCTCGCCGCAGTCCCGCCCGGCACTGCCGCCCAAGGGAGCCATTGTGAGGACGGACCACGTCGCCGTCACGACCACCTACGGCACCGAGGCAAGCCCTGCAGTGCGCTCCATGGACCGCTGGAAGTGATCATGGATCAGTGATCCTATGGGACTGGAGAAAACAGTCACGGTTGAAGGCGTTTTCAAAAGCTGCCCGGGAGAGAAGAGGGGGACGTGTCGGATTCGGCGTATAATTAAGGTTAGTTACGGGATATGGGTGAATGGATGGATGCGGAAATCAACGATCTTCGTCTGACTGCTATCGAGTTCGATGTTGGATGAAGAAGGAAGAGGCTGACCAGGGCCACCCTGCAGCGAAGATGTGGGTGGCTGCAACCCTGGTGGGGCCGGGAACCCTAGTGGGGCCCGGTCCACCACAACGGGACCAAGCGAGCCAGGCGGGGGACCGAGTCCCACAATTTCTTTTGTCAGTGGGCGGAACATTCTGGCATTGAATGCCAGTGCACTCACTGTATGACTATTTTTCTTTTTTCCCTTATTTTCGGATGAGACCAGATGGGATAAGGGGGAGGGGGATGGAATATCCGAGGACCGGGAAACAGGAGGTTAAGTGCCCGGCCCCGAAAGAACAACAAACGGGACCGAAAGTTAGAGATACTGTACATACGTACCAGACAAATTTTACCATTGGTTTCCGAGAACCACACAAGTGAATTGTTCAATGGGCAAAAAAGCAAGATGCCGCCTAAAAATCGGCACGAGACTTGCCATCCTGCCCGACCCTGTCTGCGGAAGGGGGGTTGGGTGAGAAAAAGTGGTTGCTGAAGGGTGAGGGTTTCTAACTTCTAGCGAGGACCCCCATTCGATCGGCACTGGGGAGCACTAAGGTTAGTTAGTGAGCGAGATCCACTTTACAACGGCTGGCCACACAGAGCCGAGCGTGGTGACATCATTGCCTGACGCATGCCCGGAGCGAGTTGCGCCTCGAACACAATCATGGCCAACGCCCGCGTTAGAGGCACCTCTCACCACGTCATATTCGAGCCAGATGCTGTTCAGGGTCACAGTTTTGTCGCCCTGCTGTCTCCATGAAGACAAGCCATGGCACACATCATGCGGCGCTGTCTAACGAGGCGCTTACCTGAATGGCATGTGCATCCTTTCTTCCTTTCCTTTCCTTTCCTTTCCGTTATGCGTTCTCTTCTTCTTTTGTTGACTGAATATTGCCTCTCTCTAAAAACGAGCTGTTGGTTTACATTGGTTGGGGTGTTTGTTCCATCCTTGGCTTGACCTGACTGCAGAACCACCACTCGATCCACTTCCCAGATCCTCGGCTATATTTCTTCCCATTACCAAGAAAACAAACATATAAAAAAAAAAGAAAAGAAAAAAGCAACAGCCGAGTGAATCATTCAGTCAATTGGCCACGCGGGAAAGCGAGCAAGCGAATAAGCATGGCCGACCAAGCGGGAGAAAAAGACGAGTTGAAAGATCCACCGGCGCCCTCGACCCCCAATGCGAGCACCCATCTAGTCGGCATCGCCTCCATGACACCCCATACGCCCACGCCCAATACTGCTAGAACTGCCGCTACCACTACTACTACCACCACCACCATAACTACAATTTCCGCTGCTGCCCTCGGCGCCGCCCCGACCGCCGTTGCCCCGGCCGTTCCCCGAGCGGTGCCGGACCCGATCGACTTCGCCGAGCTCCCCGGCCTCCCGCGCCTGCGCTACCGCATCCTCGACTACAAGGCGAAACTGGCGGTGGTCGTGTTCCTGCTGGTGCTCGAGTCGAGCCTGCTGCCAATCTCGCTCTACTACGGCCTGGTGCTGGGCACGACGCTGCGGCGCGGCATCGTCTTCGCCATCATCACCTCCTTCTTCGGCGTCGTCACGGGTATCGAGTTCGGCCTGCGCTGCATAAAGCTCATCTGGATGGGCGACACCTACCGCCCCCGCGGCGGCACCCGCTGGTCCTTCGACTTCACCCACTGGACCCTCTCCTTCGGCTACACCGTCATGACCGCCATCCTCATCGGCGCCTCCATCCCCCACGACCCCCTCGTCCGGCCCCTCGCCATCCCCGTCTCGCTCTTCTTCGCCCAGGTCGGCTGCCAGCTCGTCTGGTCCGGCTGCATGAACCGCGCCCGCCGCCCGGCCCCCTTCAAGATCAGCTCCGTCCCCAAGGGCGCCCGCGTACCCCCCATGGTCCTCACAATCGTCGAGGACATTGTCGGCGTCGACGGCGCCGGCGGCCGTAAGTACCGAGACGCCGTCATGGCCCGCTACGAGGCCAGCCCCCGCTTCCGGCACATGATTGCCCAGCAGAATTGGTTCTGGGCCGCCGGCGCCCTGATCGACAGCATCGGCACCTTTATCGTCATCTGGACCGTGCCCGAGAGAGTGGCCTACGGAGTCGGTATGTTTCTTTTTTCTTTTTCTTCTTTTTTCTTTTTCTTCTTTCTTCTTTTTCTTTATTTGTTTCTCCCGCCTCCTTTTTTTAATTAGTCAATAAAAGGAAATAAGACAAAGATCAGGTCACTGACAATAACAAACGCCTAGGCTGGGGAAGTCCCTTGATCTTCGTCGTCATCTGGACCACCATCACGGTCCACTGGGTGCGCCTCTCACTAAGGCGCGAGAAGGAACTCTGGCGAGCAGAGCATCCCAGGGAGAAACAACGGGGCTCGGTCACGCAGGAAACAAGCTAGTAATAATTATTACTTCCTTGAGCAACTCATTTCGCATAATTAACCAACACAAGATTTTCAGATACGGGCCAGCGGCATGGAGACGAAACATCGCCGCGTCCATCTCTCTGCCACCGCTCCTCGTTTCCGGATCATGAAGATATGGGAGCACAGGGCCCAGCCCAAGGTCAGCTGGCCAGACATGACTCCCAAACACTTGTCTCATGCCCGCCCACCGCGGCTATTATGTGCGGCCCAAGAAAAACAATCATGCCGTCGCCACCAGAAACTAGGTGCAGAGGTTAACAGCCCGAATGTCATCATGTCCCATGGCCTATTGATTAGGGGAAACAGAAGAGTACTTAACGCGGCTTCGAGCGACGGCCGGCCCCTCTCTCGGTTGAGCCCAAGCGGTCAACGCCGCCCCGATTTTCTGATCCAGCGCATATTACGCAGCAGCAATCCGAGGGCATTTCTCCCGTCTGATAGACCTGCGAGCAGTTCGGCGTCGAGAGCAGCGGCGAGACCACAAGGCAATGCCGAAGTGGAAGTTGTCCTGCGAGAATTGCCATGTGAACCCCCGGGGGATGGGAGTCGGTTGCGCGTGGGCAAATGTTCGCTGGTTCGGATGAACAGATGACCCGCAGTGGGCGACAACCCTTAATAATTATGGAAGCCGCCACACCATACCACGTAGTATCGGCAGTCATATCAATATTCAGCACAGGAGGTGTCGGAATGTCAACCGGGGGGGAGGGGAGGGGGGGAGAATGCAGGAAGATGGACGCCGGCGGATGATAGGTTTCTTTAATAATGAAACCACATCCGAGTTGAACCAGCGAACCGAAACCCGTGGGTTTCAAATGCAACAAGATATAAAAAAAAAGAAAAATACTCGGCAACAGGCGGAAGATGCGTCTTTGATGTCTAAACGAGAATCATATAGTTTCTACTAAAAGTTTTGAGATGTTATTAAAAAGCAAGTATTTAATGCTGTGTAGAGTCAAGCGCCAAAACTTATTAGTTTCTACGCTGCCGTTTCGCGTCGTCGTTCAAATCGTATGGTTCCTCCTCTTCTCATCACAGCTTATTCCGCAGCTCCTGCTGAGCGAGGAAGCGCCTCAGGTTGTCGACAATGAGCTCCTCGGCGCCCTGCGGCCGGCCGCCGGCGGCGTGGGGCGAGAGGATCAGGTTCTTGGCCCCGTAGAGCTTGTGGCCCTCGGGCAGCGGCTCCTGCTCGAAGACGTCGAGGGCGGCGCCGCCGATTTCCTCCTTCTCCAGCGCATCGTAGAGGGCGTCCTCGTCCACCGACGAACCCCGGCCGACGTTGACGACCCAGGCGTGGCGGGGCAGCAGCGCGAGGCGCTCCCGGTTCAGGGCGTGCCGGGTGGAGGCGTCGCCCGGCAGGATCATGACGAGGGCGTCCGTCTCGGGCAGGAGGCGGGGCAGGCTGTCCTCGGCAAAGACCTCGACGCCGCCGCGGACGCCGGGGGAGCGGGCGACGCCGCGGACGACGGAGCCCAGGGCGGTCAGGTGCGGCGCCAGGCAGCGGGCGATGTTGCCGTAGCCCCAGATGAGCACCCGGGCGTCGCGGAGGGTACGGAAGGTGCCCGGCTCGCGGTCGGGCTGGGGTCCGCCCAGGTGGCCGGGCCACTGGCCGCGCAGCTGCCAGTCGCGCATCTCATAGAAGCGGCGGGCCGCGTTGAGCAGCAGGCCCAGCGCGTGCTCGGCCACGGTGCGGTCGTGTAGGCCCGAGCCCGTCGTCACCTGGACGCGCGACCTGTCGAAGCCGGCGGCGAGCACGTCGTTGGGCCCCGCCGCGAGCGACTGGATCCACCGGAGCTGCTTCAGGTTCTGGGCCGCGAACGAGAGGTTGGCGGGGCTGTTGGCCCAGGTGACGAGGATCTCGGCGTCGAGGAGGTCCTCGGGGAGGGTCGGCGCTTTGGCGTCGTACGCGTGGAGTGTGACCGTCGGAAAGCCCGACAAGAGGGCGCGGTTGAGCCGGAGCGTGGTCGGGTAGAGGAGCTTCATCTTGGGCCGCTTTGGGACGTTTCTTGGTTGGGGGAGGGAGGGAGGACGAGAGTGGGCCGGGACGAGAGCTTCTCGCTCTGCAAAATGCCTCGTGTGAAATCCGAGATCGTGGAGGGATCGATAGGTAATATTTCTTGAAACTGAGCTGGAGGCCGATTACTCGAGGAAGGCGTTGCGACTTGGTAAGGTTCAAAAGGTTCAAAAGGTTCCGACGCGGGGCAAAGCAACCCGACCGTCTTTCCGTTGAAGCACCTCATCGGCCCGTGGGGCAACTCCGCTGTCGGCCGAGTCTACGGCTCGCTGCGGGCTTAGCGGTTGCCAGCAGGAAATCGGTTGCCGCATTGGTCTCCCAACCAGGGCTTCTCGGCGCCCCATTGGTGGAACAATAGGGCCCACGATTCCTTTAGCCTCGTGCATCGCGCCATATTATATCTGGCTAGTACTGTCCGTAGACGGGGTCGCTTGTTGGCCACTCAGCCACACCATTCAGAAGCCAGAACGTCAAGATCAATTGCTCAGAAACTCTTGAATTGATGATTCCGTCAGTCGTGTCAAATCCTCGACCGTATTGAATCTTCCATGTCATTCTTTAGGCCACGCTGTCGCGTTCTTCGTTCAATAATCGCTTGTTCCCGACACTCTCTGTCCTCAGCCGGTCATAGATCACATGTGGTGCAAGAAGCTATAATTAAGGCACCATGATGCAAATTCCAAAACATTTGCGAGAAACGAACGAGATGCTGCAGGCGCAAAGGGATGTTGAAATAATTCTCTGCCTGGGTAGTGGGGTGAAAGAGAGGAAAGCGCAGGAAAGAGGATTCCTGCCTTAGATTCAGGCACACACGATAATTAATAATAGGGGACAATGTTCCTTGTGTTTGGGTTTCAGGTTGCACTTTCCAGCGAGAGAAGGCGGTCATAGCCCTAGGAATGGCCACCTTCCGTCACAATTCGGACTTGAAATTCTAATATTTTTTCCTGAGCTAGTTGCGTAGTCTAAGGTTATGATTTCTACAACACTGGCCGAACCGGTTCTTCAAAGTCTCGAAGAATCTTTAACCTTCCACTTAGCGCGCATAATATCGTACTCGTACACAACCACCACATGACACTTTCGCTCTCAGATGCGATCTTAACCCTTCCCGACGGCACCGTACAACTCGGGGGCTGCCAGAACAAAGTGCGCGTTGCTCCCGCCATACCCCAGGCTGTTGACGCCGACGCGGTCTGAGGGTTGCAGCAGCAATGGCTCGCGCAGAGGCTGCATAGTGGCGTCGAATCCACACTTTGGGTTCGCCTCCTTCAGTTCCCGAAGCGGCGGGACCACTCCTTTCCTGAGAGACAGAGCCGCCTTCATCAAGCTGAGCAGACCGGACGCTGCCTCGGTGTTGCCGCAGTTGCCCTTGCTCGACCCAACCATGAGCGGTGCGGGAGCTCGGTTCCCTGCCGCTGCCTCCCCCCCCGCGGCTCCCTTCAACTTCTCCCCAAGAGCGATCCGGAGGGCGTCAACTTCGATTGCGTCGCCCCACGACGTGCCTGACGCGTGCATCTCGATGTACGCAGGCACGCGCGGCGCGCGACCTACCGCCGCAGCCACGGTGCGCGCCAGTCCCGGGGCCGACGGGACCCCCAGCCCGGCCTTGGCCACGGACCCGTCGCTGCCGATGGCGTGCGCCTCGATGACGGCGTACACGCTGTCTCCCGCACTGATGGCATCGCGCAACGGGCGCACCAGGATGGCCGCCGCGCCGTCTGCCGGCAAGCCGCCGTCGGCGCGAGCATCGAGAGGGAGGCACGAACCCGTGGGCGAGAAGTCGCGCCCGGGTACGGCCGGGTAGCCGCCCTCGCCCTGGTACCTGATGCTGACTCCACCAACGAGGGCGTGTGAGCACTCGCCTTGCGCCAGAGAGTTGAGGGCGAGGTGCAACGCCGTCATGGACGAGGCGCACGCAGCGTTGACCGTCACGTTGGGGCCGGTCAGGTTGAGCTTGTAGGCGGCCAGGGTTCCGACGGGCGGGTCCAGCAGGCCGCGGTAGTGTTCCTCAAAGGTGTGATTGGGGCACACGCCCGTCTTGGGGGGGAGCCGCCTATTTGGCACGGCACCCACGAAAACGCCAATGTTGTTTGTGCTGCTGCCTCTGGCGAGAGAGATGCCGGCGTCGGCAAGCGCTTCAGAGGCGACGTCCAGAAAAACGAGATTCTGTTCCCGCGTCAGTTCTCCTTACTTCGTCAAAGCACCACCGCATTAAGGCCGGGATACTGGATTGACGTGACAGATTGCATTGCACCTACTTGGGGATCCAGAACCCTGACGTCTTCCTCTGTCTTAGACCACTTCGCACCATCGACCTCGTCCAAGCCGTCAATCAACCCGTACCGCGGGACAAACGTGCCATCCCCCGTTAGCTCACATGACAACCCCCTGCTCGCCGGCTTCTCAATCGTGGTAATGGCGTCCCGCCGCTCCATGAAGAGATTCCAGAGCTGGTCGGGATTGTTGGCGCCGGGGTAGCGACATGCCAAGCCCGTGATCGCAAACAGACCATCCAAATTGTTGCCTGCAGGGCTCGGTGCCGCTGAGGAAGGGGCCGTCAAAGGTGACGACGTGCACGAGGCGTTACTTCGGACCGGGCTCGTTGACACTGAAGAGGACGCCAAGCCCTGCTGGGACCAAGCAGACTCCTCCAGGAGGGGCCGCTTAACAGACAGGCGCGCAAGCAGCTCGTCGACCTGCTGGCGGATAGTCGCCGCCGAGAACAGGTCCAGCAGCCGGAGGCCGGCCTTGGGGAATCGTGCCGTCATGGCCTTGTGCAACCGCTCGAGGAGCATGCTATGGCCGCCCGCGTCGAAGAAGGATACGTCTTCGCCAAGCGGCCCCGACAGGCGGAGAATCTGACGCCAGAGCTCAGATACCTGTGCCGAGAGGTTGGCCCGGCTGATTTCGACCGTCTGCTCCGCCATCTCGCCGTCTTTTGCTGTGGGGATGGGACAAGTCTCAGGCCTGCTGAGTACTGCGGCGGCAGCCGTATTCTCGGGTTTGGCTGCTTCCACCCCTGCACCGCTCGCCAGCTTCTGGACCAGCTTGCCCGCTTGGACATGGTCGATCTTGCCATTCGGGCTCAGCGGCAGCATGTCTACGACGACGAAGCGCGATGGAACAGCGTAGCTGGGCATGTTAGCGGCGAGCTTTGCGCGCAGCTCAGCCTCATGCTTGTCCCACGTAGCAGTGTCGACGCCTCTGGCAGCGCCGCCGCAGCCAGCCATTGTTGTAGAAAGGACTACAAGGGCTACCAGGGAGCCCTCAACCTCTTGCACTGATGCGAGGGAAATGAGGTCGCTTGCTTCCAAGACACTGCGCTCGACCTCGGGCAAGTTCACGCGATAGCCGCGCACCTTGATCTCGCGGACGGTGTCCATTCGACCGCTGATGGAGAGGACGCCGTTCTCGAGTGAGAGAAAGCCGCGGTCACCCGTGCGGTAGAGACGCAACTGACGGCCGCCCTCCACGCCGAGCGTGTGAAACTTGGACCGCGTTAGCTGCTCCTGTCTGATGTAGCCGCGAGCAGTCTGCGGCCCCACGATGCAGATCTCGCCCATTTTGCCCGCCGGAAGCGGCTCCAAGCTGTCTGGCGCGCAGATGACGATGCGCATGTTAGGAAGCGCCGTACCGATGACCGACGACCCCGGCGTCGGGCTCTGCTCCTCGCCGTCGGGGTTGGAATTTTGAGGAAGGACCTGGACGGTGACGATAACCCTGTTGCCCTCGAACTATTAGCGTACTTAACCCCGACGCCCACCTCGTTTTCGATTTCTCATCCTATACGTACGTGGTCTCGGTCGGCCCGTAGGCGTGTAGCACCTCGAACTTCCGCCTCCACTGGTTCAACAAACCAGCCGGCGAGGCTTCCCCGCCGACAGAGACGATTCTGAGGCTCGGGTAGTTATCCCTATCGTCTTCGACGGCATCTTTAAGCGTGGACAGTACAGACGGAGTGGTATGGAAAAAGTTGACGCGGTTGCGGCGTATCACCTCGCTCAGGTACTCGCCCACCAGGACCTGCGGGTGTTCGGCGAAACACAGCGTGCCGCCGTACGCAAGAGTCACGGCCCACTCAAGCAAGGACGCGTCGAAGGCAAACGAGGCAAACTGCAGGACGCGCGAGAACGGGCCGATCTTGTAGACGCTTCGGGTCGCGCTGACGTAGTGGCTGATGTTGGCCTGGTCGATCATGACGCCCTTGGGCTGTCCCGTCGATCCCGACGTGAAGATGACTAATTAGTATTCAAGCAGACAGTCAGCTGACGGCTCGCGTCTTCTTGTCCTCTGAATGATTTTTTCTAAGGTGTAGCTCACCAGATGCCAAAGAGTCATTGGCCGTCTGGATCCCGACCGGCTCTTTTGGCATTGACGCGATCTCGTCCCTGTGCTCCAGGGTGTTGATGACGACGGCACCATGCGGATTGGGGACCTCGTTGGTGTCCGTCACGATTACCTTCGGGTTCAGAACTCCCCAGATGGCTGACTTGTGCCTTGCCGGCCACGCCTTGTCGATGACCACGAAGCAGGCGCCGGCCTCGAGAGTGCCGAGGATCCACAGGACCGTCTCGAACGAGCGGTCGATGTGCAGCACCACCTTGTCGCCGGGCGCTGTGCCGGATCGAACGAGGAGCCTGGCAATCTGCGCGCTCTTTCCGACCACCTCTGCATACGTCATGCTCGCCTGCCTCTCTGCCGAGAACAGGGCGACGGCGTCAGGCTGCGCCGCGGCGCGCGCGCGGATCCATTGGTGCACGCGGCAGTTGCTGATGGCGTCCACGTCGTCGATGCGCGGCCCCGCAATGATGTGCCCCAGATCGCGATTCTGCAGGAAGCTGAGGCTGCTCAGGAGGAACTCGGGGTTCGTCTGTGACAGGGCCGCCGTCTCGACGAACATGGTCTTGAGCCGGGAGACGGCCTTCTGGTCAAACACTCGGGGGTCTGCAATGACCTAACATGTTGGGTTACTTCTCAAGATCTCGGAACGAAAAGCACGTTATCCCACATGTGTGTGTTGCAACTTACTCCGAGCGACACCCCGTCGTCCTGCCCAAGAAAACAGAAAAAAAGGTCCCAGACTCCTTCGACCGGGTACAGGGCGTAGCCGTCGGCTGGCGTGGGGGTGAAAGACAAAGCCACCTTGAAGCGGAGCAAGCTGTCGTCCATGACCTTGGACGCCCCCTCCATGAGTGTCATGAAAGGGTACATCTCGTGCCTCTTGGCCTGCGAGAGGTTCTTGCCAAAGGCCTTGACGGCGTCTGCGAAGGTGGCCTTGCCGCCGTCGCGCAACAAGGCCGACAGCGGGAACCTGACGGGCATCGTGTTGGCCATGTGCGAGACGCACGATGCAAAGGCCGGCGGGCGGCTCGCGAATGCAACCATCAGGGCGTGGTCGTGGTGAGGCGTGGGCATCGAGGCGCCCGCCGTCACAAGGCCGACAATCGACGCGACTATGCGGAACCAAGACGTCTTGTACGGCTGACTCCACTTCCTGATCTCCTCGTTGGACCAGAAGGCCCATGTGTCGATGGTGCGGTTCGGGATCTCGCGTCCGCCCACCTCGGCCGCCGTCCCCGCCGCCATGTTCCACTCAAACGGCGTCGTGTGGCGGACCTGGGACAGCCAGAACTCGCGAGCGGCCTGACCGGGAGGGCTCCGTAGATAGGCATTCTGTCGTTCATGTTCTTCGTGGTCAGGAACCATGCACCTCGGGCCTAAGAAAGAATCAAAAACTTCCTCGCAAGGAGGAACCGTACGTCTCTCCAACGCACCTGTTGATGAATGTAATCGCCGTACGAGAAAGACAAAGACAACTGATTTTGGGTCGTTGGACCTGCCTGCTCCCGTTCCTCATCTCGAAGGCCGAGGCTTACCAGCACCTCCGTGAACAGAAGGTTCATGGCTCGGCCATCCACGGCGATATGGTGGCCCACCACGTACAGCGCGCAGGTCGGGCCCGGCAGACCCTGACCGCGCGGAGAAGTATCCGTACAGATGACCCAGCGGATGGGAAACTGCGTCGAAAGATCGAAGCCCCGCCGCCAGGTCAGGTTGGAACCGGAGGTCTGGCTAGGGTCAATCAGTTCGATGTCGGGAAACGCCGTCTCCGCGGTGTGAACGGCCATGTAGGCCTTCTCGAAATCATCTGCGCCCGCACCCGAGTCCTCGACGTGAAAGGTGCTCCGCAGCATGGCGTGGCGGCGGGTGAGAAAATGGATGGCTGAGACCAGTTCCATGCGCGGCAGTTAATTCGTCAGCTCCTACCCGTGGGGCGAGTGCTCCAGGCACGGAACACGAGGGCACTTACCGCGAACAATGTCTTCCAGCGACACCGCATGGTGGCCGAGGTCTACCTTAGCGGTGAGGAGGTAGTGGGTGGCCATGGGCCGACGCAGGTAGTCGAGCCAGAGGACCAGCTGGGCCTTGGACAGGGGGATTACGGCCTCGAGATCGCCGGTTGGAGGAGTGAGCTTAGCTGCCATGGGCGTCCCAGGCTCGGGAGCCGGCCCAGAGATGAAAGGCATGGGAGTAGGGGCGGGCATAGTGGTTGGAATAGACGTGGTCGCCAACGTGAGCATTCACCTTCCATACCGCGTTTTCGAGATGGTGTTGGTTCAGTTGTCCAAATTGCATGTTGAGCCAGCCGATGGGACATATCCCGCTGTTTACATCTTCCTTTCCACTTCCCTTTCTCATCAGAACAAGAAAAAGCATGGTGATAGTACCACACCACCAAATCATGCCAATCTCATAGCCCTCCCTCCTCCTGAGACACCTACCTCACCGCTCTGTTTCTGAGACATGTGTCGATGGTTCCATTCTGTCAACATAAAACAAGGAATGGTAGAGAGACCAGTTCCTCCTGACACACACACACACACACAAAAAAAAAAAAAAAAACTGCTCATTAATAGTAAACGACTAATACACAGTAGACACCGGATTTAAAAATCTTGCCCTGCGTCCAGCCATGACCATTGCGCTTACTAATTACACTACCACAAGCCCGTGTCTCGCAAACAAGTCACGATCGAGTAATCCTTATTGCTTTATTTGTGGAGTCCAAGTTATTGCCGCCGATCTTGCTCGGACTAGAAAACTATTTGTCGAACCTACTGTAATTCTCGACACATTATTAGGCTCCATGACACCGCATTGGCCCACGTGGCGGATCTAACAAGGTAATAAAGCGCAACCGCCATGCTTGGCCCTGGCCCTTCCCTGAAGACGAAGAGATAAATAGTGTAGGGATATTGGGGTTTCTGACCGTTGGGAGGAATCACTAGACCGTTATCACGAGACTTCTACCGCATATATCCCTAACCCTCTCGTACCCGTTTTCGCCTCCCGGCCCTATGTATCCGCCAGCGCTCACAGTAGTTACTATTAGATTATGATAATGCATAAGCATGGCGTTACTTCGCTAAATTTCTCGTCACTGCCAGTATCATAACCTGGCAAAGCTGATGCGGAGACGGGTATTGTATGAGCCTTGTAAAACTCGCGAGTGGATTCGTAATATGACTAATAATTACACTTCAAAATTGGTCATTATAATTAAACTTAGCTATAGACGTGGCATAGTCATATCCCGAATCCTCTCCTCTCTTGCCTTTTTTGGCTTGACGCCCCTTTCCTCTTTTCTTTTTTTTCTTACGTGCGAGTGTCAAAACGCGTAGAGCAGTATCCTGTTGGCCTTAAGCCTCGCTAGAGCGACTATCAGAGCCCCAACAAGGAGAGTGGAGCCAGTCCAAGAGGACAGAGCGAGATAGCCGAAACGATCGACGATCTGGCCGCTGATCGGAGGTCCCACAAGCGCACGGTAATAAAGTGTCAGTGAACATCCTGTTCGCCATGGATAGGAGCGGGAGCGTAATTACGGAATGGAAGTGATGGCTGTTACGAATCCCACAGCGGCGCCCTGGCTTTGCTGTGGCGCAATCTTGCCCGCGCAAGCATTCTGGAGAGCAATGACCGTCTGAAAAAAAAACATGTCAGAAGGCTCAGTTTGTTGTGCTGGTTATTATTTTGTGAAGGTCAGTTGAAGAGCGACTTACGCCGGAGGCGAAGCCATATGCCAAAGTCCAAACAATCAGACCTGCCGGGTTAGTAGTGGCGGTCAAACAGAATCCGATAATGGCGGCCAGTAGGATGCAGATGACCTGGATGTTGTAATGGCCATAGTAGTCCGCCAGATACCCGGGGATGACACGGCCAAAGAAAGAACACGCATTGAGCGCAGCGAGTAGGTAGAACGATGTCGACTCGGAAACACCCTGCGATATGGCATAGCGGGAGATGTAAAACAGCGGGGTGAAGAGGCCCAGATACGTGAAAAACAGGCCAATGCTGAGCAGAATGTAGGTGTGGCTCTTGAGAATGGAGAGGTCCGTTTTGCTTGATCTCGCCGGCGCCTCTGGCTTGACAGCCACGGCCTGAACCTCGGCATCACCGTCAGTGCCGGTGGCAATGCTCACTCCGGCAGTTTTGGGTCCCGCTTCCTCATTGCGAGGTCTATTTTCCACAACGGCATTCTTGGTCTCGTCTTGGGATCTCCTCACGGCGAGCCTATCGTTGGGCGCGTCGACGACGGTCAAGCATGTGACCGCGAGAAGAGGAATCATGGTAAAGGCAACGAAACGCATGCTCCACCCGAAGCTTACGCCGTTGTGGTTGAGCAGCTGGTTCAGCATGATGGGCCAGATGACGCCACCGAGGGCGGATCCGCCAACAACAATACCCAGAGCCAAGCCGCGGCGGTGTGGCAAGCGTCGAGACACGACGGCAACTGCGGGGACGAAGAGGAAGGACATTGATGTGCCAATGAGCAGTCCCTGCGCCAAGAAGAGCTGATAGTACTGCTTGCAAAGCGACGTCATGAACAGGGCAAAGACCAGGCCGATGCTGCCCCCAACCACGAGTACCTAAATCAAGCCTTTTAGCACGGAACAAAACGAGAGACAGGTTTGAGTCAACACGGAGCCAAGGCGACAGGAGCAGTACGTACAGTGGGGCGGACCTTGTCGACGAGGATGCCCGTGACTGAGGAGCCTGCATAGAGCAGGAAGATGGAAATGGAGCCGATCCACGAGATGTCGGAGGAGGAACGACCGTGCAAAAAGGTACCATAGTATGTCTGGAAGACACCAAAGGCGTTGAGGTAACCGACGGTGCAAAACAGGGACGCGGAGGCTCCCAGGACGGCCAGCCAAGAGCCGAGTCTTCAGTTGGACGGCAAGTAGACCTACGAGTCAGTCAACGGGTTCAAGACTCTCGATTCGTGATCCGTGCTTCACTGCAAATGCAAAGGCAACTTCGCTACAAAAAAAGGATGAGAAAGAGGTAGGTACGGAGTAATCCGCAGCACGAAGGAAGGCAGGGGAGAGGGAAGGTGTTGGGGAGGGGAGGGGGAGCAAGGAAGCAACAACGATTCAGCTCAGCTCACCGGTTGCAGTCAGGCGGCCGCCCAATCTGGCAAGATGCAGACGCCATGGCGGTGCGGGCAAGACCAGGGTCCTTATTGGAAGCAGCCAAGAGCAAAAGGCGAGAGGTGCTTTGAAAGTAATGGTTTCTCTTGGTGGGCGGCCGACGTCTAAGTTGTCTTCTTAAAAAGGCAAGTACGGATCCGTGCATCTGTCTCCTGCCTTCCTCCGAGGACTATCCGCGGCCCCTGGAACGCTTCCTGTGGTAATTAGACCGGGCCCACTCGGGCTCCCGGACCTACCAGGGTTGCAGCCACGCACATCTTCCTGCAGACCAGCCCTGGTCGACTTCCTTCTTCCACTATCGCCATCGCCATCAACGACCGTAGCAGAGATACGAAGACCGAAGATTCCATCCATCTCTCCCCACACTTCCGGATTAAGGGGTGCCTGATCCTTTCGTGTGGGACTCTGGATAACGTTAGGGGTTTGGGGCTGGGCTCGCGTACGCACAGACCCGGAAGCCACCTACTGACTTCCCGGACTGCGAGGGCAAGTACGTCCGTGAACGTCATGCATGTTTCGGTTGTAGCAGGTGCAAGGCTATCCGTCATTGAAGATCTGACACCTGGCGGCGCCAGAACTCGTTTTCAGCTGCGAAGGGTCCAAGTGCGTGCTCACTCCATTTTGCAACAAAGCTTGTCAAACAAATCTCGCCATCTTGCATCCCCGGGGTTATTCAGACCCGGGATCCTCCGTGCTCATACATCCTTTGGGATACGCCGTTCAATTCTTCTGTCTGGCATGGCCCGATGGACTTCCTCTTGTGGTCACGATGAAGCGGCGGGCCACTGCCGATACCGATGCAACGGCTGTTGAGTCTCAAGAGCCACAACTGCAGCCTCCCTCGCTCAAAACGGAGCCAGACCGCCCGCCGAAGCGACGGCGGCAACCAGCGTATTCGTGCGACTTTTGCCGGAGTAAAAAGCTCAAATGCTCTGGACATCCCTGCAGCAGTTGTGTTTCCCGGGGGTTGCAGTGCGTTGGCGGGGGCGACGGAGGGGCCGGGGTGGGAAACCTTGCCTGGGCCAGCAGGATCCAGCCCGGCCGACTGCACGTTATCGAGGCGGGTCAGAGTCACGGTCGGCCAGAACTGCCCATCTTGATCCAGACTGTGGTCGCCCCCGGTCCCGGGTCCGGGTCCGGGTCCGGGGACTCGGGCCCTCCGGTCACCATCACCGTTACTGTCACGGGCCCGGGTTCGACGCAGATTCAACAACAACAACAACAACAACCAAGTCAGCAGCATCAGCATGGAGGACCCCATCCGCCCAGTAACTCCCTGGCAGTTCCAGGGGTGCCAGCGAGGGCGCCAACGGGAGCGGCACCCTTAGTCTCAACGCCCGCTCGCATCGATACCGCAGGCCAGGTAACGGCCGACTTTCTCGACTCAGCCTATACGCAAGGCGTGTGTGGTTCGGGCCCGCGCACTGGGGGCACCCTAGCTCGAGTTATCGCCGATGGCACCCTCATGACACACGACGTGGCCCACTCGTTATTGCACATGTTTGTAAACAACCCATGCCACCTTCTTGTCGTCATCCATGAGCCATCCGTCCGCAGCCTCATGGACTCTTTCTACTCCTGCCTCGCCGGGATACGCCATGCATCTTCGACCGATTCGGCTGTCACCAAGCTGAACCCCTGGCATGCTGCCCTCATCCTGAGCATTGCCGCCACGAGCGCCGCCCTGCTCGACGAGGGGATGTTGGGCTCGTCAGGATGCAGCTTCACTTCTGCTGAAGAAGCGACCCTGTCGTCCTTGGCGTGGGGCCGTGCAGCCCAGCAGATTCTCGAGGAGGCACGCGAGACGGCCGCGATGGGATCCACTTCTCTCGAGGAGGTGCAAGCTCGTGCCATTCTTGCCTACCTCGTTTACAACCGGGAAGGCTACTCGGCGCGCTTCCGTTTCTTGCACAGCTGCTCCGTGGCGGCGGCGCGCGAGGCCGGCTTGCACGTCGTCGAGAGCGGCCGAGCCGCTGCCGAGGAGCCAAGTATTGACAGGGTCACTCGACGAGAGATCAAGCGGCGGCTATGGTGGCACATCACAGCGACGGACTGGATGAGCGGCGTCATGGGCGGGCCGTTTGACGGCAGCTACACCATCCACCCGCGGCACATGCGCACACGGCTTCCGCGCAATTTAAATGACAACGATCTGTCGGCCCTGGCCGCGCGACGCGATGCTGACACCGTAACGTTTCCTCTCAACGTGCCCACCCAGATGTCGTGCTTCCTGCAGCGAATCCGCCTGGCCGAGATCTGCCGTTCCATAATTGACGCACGCGAGCCTAGCCATCCCGACGAGGACGTGCTGAGCTGCACCCGCGCGCTCGAGCTGGACAGCCTGTTCCGGAGCGCCCTCGACGACTTCCCTCCCTTCATGCGCCTGGACGCCCCCGTCCCGCCCGGCGCGCCGTGTCATTTTCCCCTCCAGCGGGCCATCATCAACATCGCTTTTCACTCGCGCCGCGCCCGCCTGCACCGCCCCTTCTTGCTCAACGGGTACCAGTCCTGGCCGGCTCACAACGCGCCCACTCACGACGGGCGCCAGCGGGAACAATACCAGCAGTGTCGCATCACGTGCCTGGACTCCGCTCGAGCCGTGGTTGAGATTGTCGTCGCGCTCTTCGAGGCCTCGCTAACCCAGGCCAAATCTGATCAGGCCGCCGGCGCCGGCGCCGGCTTCCCGTCCTCACCGTCGTCGCACGGACGGCCCCTGGCCCACCGTTTCGCCATCTTCATCAGCCACCTCTTTGCGGCGTGCACCGTGCTTGCCTGCGCCCTCCACGCTCCCAAGACCACCGAAACCACCTCCGATAAGGCCGCCACCAACGAGTTGGTCATCAAAGAAGATCTCAGTCGCGCCTGCCGCGTTCTTGAGGCTGCCGGCCGGGAGTCACCCGTTGCTGCGCGGCTAGTGCAGGCCCTGACTAACTCTCTTCGCCCCTCCCGCGACAAGAACGCCACCGCCACTGATGGGCTGGATGACCGGCCCGTGCATTACCCACATGTCTCTTGCGCAGATTCTGCTCCTGCCTCTACCTCCGCCAACTTCACATCCGTCCGAGGTCATCATCCAGGTGTTGTTCCTGCCGGTGGGAACGCACAGACGCAGGCACACGTGGGAGGAGGAGGGCGAGCAGGAGCATATGCCGATGCCGGCGGCAACCCCGGCATCGTGGATTTTGGACTCGATGCCTTGTGGTCCGACATCCCGGGCATGCTTGGCTCGGCTGACAACTGGGACGAGCTCTTCAGTAGCATTGACTCCTCGTGTTGATGACCTCGCCACCACACGGAAGTGCGCCGGCCTCAACTGCTTGAGTGTCTCATGCCGACTGCCATTTGGCTCCAAGAAGACTCGCAGGGCGCGCTTGCGCTGGGAGCAGTTTCGTTTAGATGAATGCATTGGTTTGCCAGTCTTGCGACCTCGCCGAGAACATCTCCGCTATTCTATCCGTACAGCTCGGGGGTCAAATCGATCATGAAAGAAGGTCTTGGAATATGTAATTAATCCGGAGGAAGTTGAAATGCTCCTAAACATCATGGCTGTGAGGGATGCACCGTTGCAAATGTATTAGCTTCCCGGGTACATGCTTCTACACCTGTGGCTTAATTAACCTCAGCGGCGCTCCTGGACAAGTTGCACAGGCGAAACCTATTAGGGCAAACATGGTTCAAACGTAGTCACCCTACGCGTTTTATCAATTTGCGCGCACATTTCCACGGCTAATTTTGAAGTCGTAGGGACTACCAGACGCTCCACTACTATATCAAGCGTAATTATAAAAGTTGGGAAGCCGCGCCCCTCCGGTCAGGGGAGAGCCCAGTACCGAGGATGAGAAGATGAGTGAAATGGATCTTTTCATTAATTAGAAGAGCAACAGCTCTGATTATGATGAGTGTAGAACACTCACTCGGTTCCCGATGTTTAGTTCCTTGCTTGAAAATATTTGCAAGGGTCCGGACAGGAAGCCGCGAACGTTGGGCTTTGGTCGTACTCAACCTGCGAAGGTGGAACTGAACTCGCTAGTTTTCCGTACGTACCTTACTTACCTTAAGTCCCTAAGCTGTGTAGGTAATTATGTACATGTACAGTACAGTACTGTATGTAGCCCGTACTACGTAGTACACTTAGTCGAACATCATGCTGCGGAGACCCCCACTTAAAACCGACTGCCCCGCGCACCGATAATTATCGCGTGTGGCCCCTCCGAGTTTTCTCGCACGAAGAGTCATCCGCCCAGCAAACAGGAGCCTGAAGTGTATTTACTGCTGGTCGTCCACAGAGATTGCGAAATCGCCCTCGCTGTTGCTGAGTCTCGGCAAGGAATACACCGCTGACCAAAATGGCCTCCGCTGCGCTCACCAACATTCCACTCGCGTCACTGCCCCGGATTTCCCAGGGCAAAGTTAGGTATGTATCTGATGTTTCCGCTGCCTGCCCATTCACAGAAAGAGATGCTTACATCCGATCCCTTTCTTGACAGGGATCTTTTTCCTCTTCCTGACACGGGAGAGAATCCCACCCTTCTTTTCGTCACCTCGGGTACCGTTCCCTCTTCCTCCTTCTTCCTTTCCTCCTCCTGCTGCTGCAGCCAATTCCCTCTTGCCTTCTTCTTTTTTTTTTTCATACGCTGACGCTTGTCTCCAGACCGCATCAGCGCATATGACGTCATCCTCAAGGTAACTCGAAGCTTCGGACACATTTCCGTCTCACGGAAGAGATGCTCACTGGAACTCGGTCTCGCTGTAGAATGGCATTCCCACAAAGGGCGCCATCTTGACTCTGCTGTCGGCCAAATGGTTTGAGGTGCTCTCGTCCCGCGTGCCGGGTTTGAAGCATCATTTTCTCCATCTCGGCCCGCCCGCGTCGTGCGGCCTGACCGCCGACGAGCAGCAGATGCTGCGCGGGCGGTCGATGACTGTCCGGTACGGTGTTGGCTCGACGTCCCCTCCATGCGAAAACCATGGTACACTAACATCTGGATGTTATAGTCGGCTCAAGATCTTCCCTATTGAGGCGATCGGTAGGATACAGCTCCCCTGAAAGCGATGCAGAGCCTGCGACTGACACTCCACTCCGTAGTGCGCGGATATGTCACGGGCAGCGCTTGGGCTGAGTGAGTCCGCCTCTGCCACTTTCTCTTCCTTCCCTTTTCTTTCTTTCTTTCTTTCTTTCACTCTTTGCCTGCCAATCAGTCTTGTGATTACTCAACTGCCATCCAGGTACGAGAAGACCCAGACCATCCACGGCCTACCGCAACCTGCCGGGCTCAAGCGCTGCGAGCGCCTTCCCCAGCCGATCTACACACCCTCGACGAAAGCGGAGCTGGGAGACAAGGACATCAACATCTCGCCGGAAGAGGCTAGAGGCATCGTCGGCGAGAAGTATGCCTCGCGGATCGAGGAGTTAGCCTTGGCTTGCTACAAGGCCGGAGCCGCCTATGCAGAGGAGCGCGGTATCATTATCGTACGTTCCGTGCCTTTTCTGCCTGCATTAGGAGCCGTCTTTCCGGGACGGGACTGACGAGGGAACCTGCCAGGCCGATACCAAGTTCGAGTTCGGGCTCGACGAGGAGACCGACGAGATCTACCTCGTCGATGAGGTCCTCACGTACGTTTCCCTGAGCTAGTTCATGTCAATCCGGGGTGTCTCGAATCGTATCAGCTGACAGCAATACCCAGTCCTGACTCCTCCCGATTCTGGAGCAAAGCAGACTACCAAGGTTTGTGCCTCACCCACCGTCAAAGACCGGAACTTCTGAACAGTGGGCTAACAGAATGCAGTGGGCCGCGAGCAGGATTCTTGTAGGTTGCTGTCTCGGTTCAGTCCAGATGTCAGTACGCTAACATGCAGCAGTCGACAAGCAGGTCCTGCGAAACTGGTTGACAGACAACGGCTTGGTACGCTTTCCCCCGATGCCGCATGTTTGGTGGTGTCTGTCGTTTGTTGAATGCTAACAACAAGCAGAAGGGTAAGCCCGATGTAGAAATGCCTCCCGAGGTCGTCGAGAAGACAAAGGGGAGGTATACCGAGGTCTTCAAGCTCATGACAGGAGAGAGTCTGGAAGATGCGCTGGCGAGGGTGGCTCATTGAGCATCCGCGGCCGTTCTTCCTTTTTTTTGGAAAGTTTCGCCAAAATAATTTTTTTAAAAAAAACCAAAAGGCTCTCTCTCTCTCTTTTGTTGATGGAAAGTTGGATATTTTTTTTAGCCTGGTTTGCTCACTGAATAGAAGGGAAAAAAATCAATCAAGGCAGCGTCTCTACCTTGCATGCACGAGATTAACCCCACTGGCCTAGGGGATCCTTGACGTGAGTGCCCGGTACTATAATGTACATGGAGGTAGAAGTTCTCTCGTGTTGTGTTACGCGTATCTCTCTGGACACTATTATTGTCAGAATACCTACTTAGGTGCAATTGCTGGAAGCAGCAATTGCGGCGTCGCTTTTGCAGTTTCACAATTATCAAACTTGCTAGCAGCGAGACGCCAGGCACGACTGGAGCCTCTACTCCGAGCTGCGCGCCCAACTCGCGGAGTTCGAGCCAGGGTTGTGGCATACTAGCGCATCGTCCGAACAGAGTTTGAAAGGGCGGGCCTTGGCCTGGCAGACCAGCGCTGATTCGCTGCGGGATCTATACGCGTATTCGGCTGTATCCGCTCGGAGCACATCCCCTGTAAGCCTTCTGGCAGAGGGGGAGGTCTTTGGGAGGCAGTGCCTTCATAGCCGCTCAAACTTGGGTCAGAGAATGATGGTAGTTGGTTATTCCTCCCTTTCTTTTCTAGGTTCCAGCATGGATTCGACGCGCGTCCCGAGGATGGCTTCCTGGGGCCAGCCACATGGGCTTAATTAGTTTAAAAAGTCTTCCAGATGTTCTTCACTTTCCCCTACACAGGCCACATTGTTCTCACGCAACCTCCTTTGCCATCAAGTCTGACGTCTGGCCGATCCGGGACATCATTGGACCAATACGGGGTCACCTCGCGTTACTGCCCATAGATCCATCGCCGACACGCAATCCAGCGCCTCCCACGAGGACGTCATGGCAGGGGATGAGGGCCAGGCTTTTGAGGGCGGTTTCACGCTCTACCGTTACAATCCCAGCCTTGCCGCCAATGCCATCTTCGTCTTCCTCTTCGGAGCAGCGTCCATAGCCCACCTCGTGTATCTGGTGCGCAAAAAGACGTGGTACTTCATCCCGTTTGTCATTGGGTGCCTCTGTGCGTCGCCGAACCTTGACCTTTTGCCGCTTTAAGAGACCCAGGATGAGCTAATACACTCGTATAATTAACAGTCGAGGCCGTCGGATACGTTGGCCGCATCGCTGCCGCGCAGGAAGCCCCCGACTTCACGCTCACCCCTTACATCGTCCAAAATCTTCTCATTCTCCTCGGCCCGGCGCTGCTCGCTGCGTCCATCTACATGATCCTCGCCCGCCTGATCCGCCTGCTGGG
Organism: Thermothelomyces heterothallicus; assembly: GCF_042370625.1. Taxonomy (NCBI): domain Eukaryota; kingdom Fungi; phylum Ascomycota; class Sordariomycetes; order Sordariales; family Chaetomiaceae; genus Thermothelomyces; species Thermothelomyces heterothallicus. Next base: position 250,078 of record NW_027192592.1, on the reverse strand, counting down.
CGCCGAAGAATACGCGCTGGTCAGAACGAGATGGATGACCAAGATCTTCGTCGCCGGTGACGTTCTCTCGTTCCTCGCGCAGGGTGCCGGTAAGCCAATCCGCCATTAATTACTCTTGCTCTTTTACTATTACCTACCGAATCCGACTCCCAGCTCCGGATCGAGAACGTCTGTTGGCGGGAGAAAGAACTGGGCAGACCGGCAAGAAAGAGAGCGTACAGGAGCGTACAGACTAACACGATCTCTTCCACTCTAACCCAGGCGGCGGCTTCCTGGCCAAGGCAAAAACCAAAGAGGACCAGGAACGCGGCGAGAACATCATCCTGGCGGGGCTGGGAATCCAGATCATCTTCTTTGGCTTTTTCATGACCACGACCGTCATTTTCCACGTGCGCATCGCCCGGAACCCGACACCGCCCTCCCTCTCGGCCGCGGCGGGGCCCTGGCGCCGGCTCGTCGCCGTCCTGTACGCCAGCAGCGTCCTCATCATGGTCCGGTCCGTCTTCCGCATGGTCGAGTTCGGCATGGGCTACGACAGCGTCCTCATGTCCAGCGAGGGCTACCTGCTCGGCCTCGACGGCGCCCTCATGTTCGCCGCCGCCGCCGCCCTGCTCTGGTGCCACCCCAGCCGCGTGCTCCGCCACGGCCGGGACGCCGGCGGGCCCGCGCTGCTGCTCCTGACCAGCGTCGGGAGCGGCCGCGGCGGCGACACGACCGACGACGGCTTCGGGATGCTGCCGGTGCATCATCCGCGGTACACTTCCGTCCCGCAGCCGCCGCCGCCGCCGGGGTTGCCCAGGACGACGCCGGGCAGGTCGGATGGCGGCGGCATCGCGAAGCAGGGGTACGACGAGTACGAGGTGCCGTCGCCGGGCCGGCCTCGCTACACGTCTTCTCAGAATCGCTACGTGAACCGGGGTTGAGTTGAGCAACTCGGCGTCTCATACGGGGGACAGGGGGTGGAACGTCAGTGGCGGGTGGTTTGTCGATGCAAGGCTGTTGGGTACTCAAAGGGAGGGGAAAGTAGAAGATGGGATGTCCAAGAAAGCGACGTAGGGAAGTTTATTACACGGTTTGGAATACGGTTAGGAAGGGAATGCGGTTGGGATATAGTAATTAATTAGAAAGGGAAACCTTGGCCGTTTGTTTATCTTTGGTTTTTTTCCTATCAAAGGCTGAAGAGGCTAAAACTTTGGTTGATCACTCTAGAGCAATGATCAAGATCTGATAGAGTCTACATATGAAATTCGAAAGCGTCGGAGAAGAGGGCAATACAAGCTGACTGATCAAAAAGTCTACGGAGTACTTATACTAGTGGTATGGTTCATGAAAAGGGGTTACCCTAACCCTCTCTCTGTCGCCTCATTGCGGAAGGCGGCGCCACACAGACAGGATCCACCGATTAAGGTTGATGGACCCACCCAGACGCCTTTAGGGTTCAGCCCCTTCACAACACCACTCAAGAGCGCTTACTCCCTTCAACCTATCGACAGTTCCATCGGGCGTGTGGCTCAGTTGGCAGAGCGTTCGCTTAGCATACCATCCGGTTTGCGAAAGGTCCTGGGTTCGATTCCCAGCTCGTCCATTCGCATGCAGGAGGCTTCAAAGCTCTCGTAGTGTTTTTTGTTTCCCGATCAAACATCCCCTTTTTGCCCCCCCCACACGTCTCGAGACCATCACTTGCACCCCTCGCCTCCAACTCTTCATGGTACGTTCCCAAGTGATGGTATGTGCGGAGTCGAGGTAAACCATCGGAACGATCGAAACTGCTGGATCAAGAGCTGACGAGCCTTGGGGAATCTCCCTAACAAACCATCACCATCCAACGCTGACCACTAGGGCAGCGGACCTTGCTAAAGTAATTACCTCACAAAGGTGCTTGTTGTTCGACTATGTGTCCCAAAACCCGGCCATCGAAGCGTGTCGCGGCACCTCAATTCTCCCCCTCCCTTGTCGGCGAGGAGTGACGACACCGACGATGCACTCGCCCCCCCCCCCCCCCCCACTCGGTTCAGCCCGCGCTGTGTCTGTCCGGAGCACCGGGGAGAAGGGGAGGTCAGCCAAGACACTGTAGTAGCAGGCCTCCTGCATGTCTTTCGCGCACAGCGTGGCCGCATGCTCACAGATAGCAACGGCTGCCTCCCGTAGTTCAAACTGGTCAAGGCCTGCCAAGCTACCTCCAACCATGTAACCTACTGGGTCGGCCCGACGGAGGTGGCGCTTGACCAAACATGTCAGGATATCCGATAGCTGGACCCTCTAGGGCTGGCCTTTCTGATCGTATGAGGAGCGGGGCTGAGTGAGTTCCCCGGGCTGGGCAAGGTCTAACTAGCTCATCTGTTTTTTTTTTTTTTTT